>NW_004952775.1:0-1762 GCF_000317375.1 Microtus ochrogaster
TGGTCTCGAACTCACAGAGATCCGCCTGCCTCTGCCTCCCGAGTGCTGGGATTAAAGGCGTGCGCCACCACCGCCCGGCTATTTTTTTTGTTGTTGTTGTTGAATGTTCTTTCTTTCAAAGTTGTTTCTTTAGGGTTTAAATTTGCTTCTTTTATCTCCTGTGTAATAAGACAATAATTGTACTTGCTGTATTAGCTAGTATATTTCTACAAAAAGCACTTAGCCCCTTAGAATTGTTGCCTGCCTGCCTCCTGCAATGGTGATCATGGATTAAACCTTGACAACTATAAGCAAGCCCCCAATTAAATGCTTTCTTTCACAAGAGTTTCTTTGGTCACGGTGTCTCCTAACAGCAATAAGACAGAAACTAAGACAGCAACCGAGAGAACTAGTCTTAGTGAGCATCCACACTCATTAGTGCTCGCCTTTCTTGGTGCTTTCTTATGTGAGGAGTTCTTTATTCAAAATCTCGATCTTCAGGTTTTCACATTGCACTGCTATGGGACGGCATAAGACTCTCTGCAGAGCGCTCCACCCAGCTGTATGTGGAGGCACTGTTTTACTGCCGAGTTGTATGTGGTGGCTCTCTGGTCAGGGTTGTGTGTAGGATGAGGATCAGAACATGCAGAGCAAATGGATAATGAAAGAGGATTTCTGATTGGCTTCTGCAGTCAGAGAACAATGGAGAGGCTGAGTACCTGGCATTTGCTCAGCCTGTGAGACTGGGTATCTCAGCAGTTTCAATCTGTACCAAAGGCCTTGAAGAGTCCTAGAGAGTTACTGGTTTTCAGTCCACATTGCAGTGCCTAATATTAGACACTGGTTCTAATATTAGGGAAGCAATCATCATCACCATCATCATCACCATCATCATCACCACCATCACCACCATCACCATCACCATCATCATCACTACCATCATCATCATCACCACCATCACCATTATCACCATCACCACCATCATCATCACCACCATCACCATCACCACCATCATCATCATCACCACCATCACCATTATCACCATCATCATCGTCACCACCATCACCTTCATCAGCATCAGAAGTGGCAGCAAGAAGGCAATGCTCTTAACCACTGAGCCATCTCTCCAGCCCATCAGTGCAATTCTAAATGGCTGTTCAAGATTCAGTCCGTCAGAGGTTGGACCTCCCTGCTGCCAGAGAGCCTAAGTTACATTCTAGAGTGACCCTCCTTCTTTGATCGTCCCGCACAACAGAGAACAGCAGCTGGAGAGACAGCTAGGAGGGAAAATCAACACGCTTGCTCTGCAAGCCTGGTGACCTGAGTCCAGTCTCAGGACTCATCCTGAGGAAAGAACCAATTCCATCAGCTTGTCTTGTGCCCTCCACGTGTGCACTGCGGCAGGTGGGCACGCACGTATAGGCACACACACAATAAATAAATGCAGTTTAAAAAGATTTGTTCATTTTTACTTTATGTTTATGGGTTTTGGGGCTACATGTATGTCTGTGTACCACACTGGTGCAATGTCTGTAGAGTCCACAAGGGGGCAAAATATCCCTTGGAACTGGCGTTACAGATGGTTGTAAGTTTCCAAACCCCGGACCTCTACAAGAACAAGTGCTCTTAACGGCTAAGTCATCTCTTCAGCCCCTTCTGTCAGCTTTTAGATCCAATGTTCTTTCTTTTTTTTTTTTTTTTTTTGGTTTTACGAGACGGGGTTTCTCTGTGGCTTTGGAGCCTGTCCTGGAACTAGCTCTGTAGACCAGGCTGGTCTCGAACT
>NW_004952776.1:0-1761 GCF_000317375.1 Microtus ochrogaster
CCTGTCCTGGAACTAGCTCTTGTAGACCAGACTGGTCTCGAACTCACAGAGATCCGCCTGCCTCTGCCTCCCGAGTGCTGGGATTAAAGGCATGCACCACCACTGCCCGGCAAACACACTGTTTTTAAATTCTAGATGTGCTCCAAGAATGATCACCGCTTGATTATTTTTAAATGGCGCTTTAGGTTTTGTTGGGTGAATCGACCCCTCCCATTTGTTTTCGCTCTTCCTCTTCCTCCTTCCACTCTGTCTCCTCCCTTGCTCAGTTAAGCAAACTGAGCAGAGTCTGGAAAATGGTTTGTTGGTCTCATTTACACTGTAGTCGGGGCTAAAGCAGAAGAGAGCTGAGGACAACCCACTCCCCTCTGCATTTCCGCCGTTTCTACTTTCCCTCACCAATAGCTCTCCCAGAACAGCCTGAGGGAAATACTACCCCTCCTTTCTCAGTATCTCCTCCAGCAGCTTCAGCCCAGCCCATAGGCTGCCGTCCTCTGCCACCCTTCAGGACCCCAAAGCTCCCCTGTGCAAACAGTAAGAATAAGCAGCCATCTCTATCCTTCCCAGTCGGCAGCTTTCCGATGAGCACAGGACATGCTAGCCCCTTAATCTCAACACCCATTTCTCTATCCAGTCGAGTCCAGTGTGTCTTTTTGCCTCCTGATTCTTCTGCTCAGGATAACAACGTCTGGGGACTATTTGTTTTCTTCCGGGTATCATTCCTAACACATAATGCAGAGGAGTAGGTTAAGAAATGCTCCAGACTTGATAAAGACAACGCAAGGGGAAGACTGCAACTTCAGGAACAGTAAACGCTATGAAGATTTAGCATTCACACTTAGGCGCCAGTGCTCTGTCTGTACAAGTATTTTTTTTTGTTTTTTTTTTAGTTTTTTAGAGACAGGGTTTCTCTGTGGTTTTGGAGCCTGTCCTGGAACTCCCTCTGTAGACCAGGTTGGTCTCGAACTCACAGAGATCCGCCTGCCTCTGCCTCCCGAGTGCTGGGATTACAGGCATGCGCCACCACCGCCCGGCTGAGTATTCTTGTTTCTTAAGGCTTCGGTTTCACAGAAACGAAAAGCAGTGTTTTTGCAGCATTACACTTACAGAGAAACCCAGATGCTCAATACTTTCGCCGCAGTGACCACTAAATATTACTGGGTTAATTACTTTCAGGAACATCAGCATTTCCCATTCTCTACACTTGCCAAGTAAAGGTTGCTGCATCATTTTTTTCTCTGTCTATACTATGGCTATTATACAGATATTACTGCCAGGTCTTCTCCCATCACTGCTGACTGTCTAGTTTCATCTCACACCATGTCAGATTCACTAACTCTTGAGTCAAATTGTTCCCGGTAACCAAAGTCTTTAGAACCTAACTTGTGATAGCTTGTGACAGCAGTGACATCAGCAACTGAGGGCAGAAGCCATTTAAATACGTCATTGGCTGTGGTATTCCTCTAGGTGTAGCGCGAAGCTCTCACAGGAACTATGCCTGCTTTCTGACATTTCATCATAGAGACAACTTCATGGACCACTGGGTCTCAGCTACCATGTGACTGCATCGCTTCAAGTGCGAGCTCTCAGTTTTTTCCTCCTCAGCTACAGTTTGAGTTTTTCCGTAACTGGTTTCAAAAGTGAACTTCTAGCCGGGCGGTGGTGGCGTACGCCTTTAATCCCAGCACTC
Source organism: Microtus ochrogaster (assembly GCF_000317375.1). Classification (NCBI taxonomy): domain Eukaryota; kingdom Metazoa; phylum Chordata; class Mammalia; order Rodentia; family Cricetidae; genus Microtus; species Microtus ochrogaster. Next base: position 1,688 of record NW_004952776.1, read on the forward strand.
GGGAGGCAGAGGCAGACGGATCTCTGTGAGTTCGAGACCAGCCTGGTCTACAAGAGCTAGTTCCAGGACAGGCT
>NW_004952777.1:0-1760 GCF_000317375.1 Microtus ochrogaster
TGTAATTATTTCGGGTATTATAAAGCTAGCCATTCAGGCGGCCGGGTGCTGGGGACACTGCCACGTTCCTAAGCCAGCATAATTCCTATTATGCTGCATTCTAAATACTTATTGTTTTACACACTATAAAATGGAGTTCTCACTGCTCACCAAAGAAACTTTTTTTTTTCAGCAGATGGAGACCATTAAAGAAATCCACAACTGGTCAAACTGGAGAAAACAGCTGATAGTGGGTGTCACCCACCTAAGGCTCAGGGAATGTCGAGGAGGAGGGGCTGAAAGATTGTAAAGGCCAGAGGACCAGGATGTATACTGGGAGATTGTCTCTTTATCTATGGGATGGGACAGCTTCACCCAGGAAATTTCAGCAATATGGTGGCCTAAACAACACCTAAAAAATGATAGCAATTGATATGCCAACATGAATGGGCAAAATCTCAAAGGCCCTCACCCCTAGATGTAGAGCCATAGGAAATCATTGGCTGTTGAGAGTTGGACCTTTTTTCTTCCTGTCTTCTGGTATTTCCATTATATGTGTCTTACATAACTGTCACAGTTGTTAGATCAGCTTTCTATTTATTCTCATTCTTTTCACTTTCTACTTTGTGTCTATCTGCAAGTTCACCAAATCTTTGGATTTTGTCCAGTCTACAAAAAGGTCATAAAAACCTTCTTCACTATTAGGAAACTTTTATGGTTTTAGTAGCATATCAATTATACATGGTAATGGATTTCCTGAGGATATTTTATGAATGAATATTACATATTGCCATCATACCCATCCCTCCTCTACAACTATCTCTTGTCTCCTCCTCGCTCCTGCTAATCCTCTTGTTCTTCACAACTAGTCCATGTTCTTCACCATCGACTTTCCTGGGGTTTATGGTTTAACAGGAACGTGGACACCTTACCAAAGAAAATATCTCTCCCTCCTCCAACAACTATTAATTGCCTACATATTCTTAGGGAAGTGGAGTCTCCCTTCCTTCATGGGATTTTAATGGGCCCAATTTTGTGCAATAATCACAGCTTTTGTGGCCTCAAGAGTTCTATGGCCTTGACATACTTAAAACGTGTTCCAGCTCTACCCACGTCATCCTGTAGCTCAGAGCGTCTCAACCTTCCAGTGCTGTGATCCTTTAATCCAGTTCCTCATGTTATGGCAACCCCTGACCAGAAAATTATTTTCATTGCCACTTCATAACTGTAATCTCACTACTATTATGAATCACTATGTAAATATCTGATATGCGGGATATCTGATATGTGACCTCTGTGAAAGGTTTGCTTGGCCCCCAAGGAGCTGCAAGTCCCAGGTTGAGAACCACTGCTTTGGGCTGTCACATCATTTGTGCGGTCTCTCCTGCAGTATTCCCGGGTCTCGGAGTGTGTGATATAGATATCTCACTTATGGCTGAGCAGTAAACAGGCATTCATTCTCAGCAGCAGTGTGATCAGCTATGCGTCTCCGCAGTTACTACTGCCCACGGTGAGAAAAACCGTCCCTGACCAAATCAGACAGCAGGGCATTTTTATTTTTAGCATTTCCTTTTGATCCTTTCTTAGACTTTCCATATGTCTGCTTAGTTATCAGTGTACTGTTGATGTCACTTTTTTCTATCACAGCTTTGGGAATATTGATCATAACTATTTCAGATCCCTGTTCTTGCAATTCTGTGCCATATGTGAGCCTGGTTCTGGAGCATAATCTCTCTGTGTGAAGGTGAATTTAATTAATCCAGGCCAGTGGGTACAAGAAG
>NW_004952778.1:0-1756 GCF_000317375.1 Microtus ochrogaster
GATAAGCAGAGAGATATGCTGAGTATATTTTGCATGCCTTTAATCCCAGAACAGAAGCAGAACTGGCAAATTTCTGTGTGAGGAGCCTAGACTGAGCTACATACTGAGTGCCAGGATAGTTAGAGCTAGATAGTAAAGACTTGTCTTAAATAAAAACAGTAAAAAACATAAAAATGAGTTAAATTTTAAAATATAAAAAATAAAATTGCTCTGAGTTGTATTTTCCTTTGAGATTAAAGCTGAGCTTCCTGTCCCTTCAAAATATTACAGGTTGGATATTCTTTCTTCTAATATGTCTAGTTATTTGCAAAAAAAATTGACCCATTGCATGAATGGACTTAAGAAATGTGAAAAGGGGAAGAATCTGTCCAGTTCTCTTGATTCCTGAGATCTTACAATGCCCAGTACAGATTTTAAGTAAAACAATACAAACCTATTTTTTTATTGATTTTATTGAGCTATATATTTTTCTCTACTCCCCTCCCTTCCTCTCTCCTTTCCATCAACCCTCTCCCATGGTCCTCATGCTCCCAATTTAATCAGGAGGTCTTGTCTTTTTCAACTTCCTATGTAGATTAGATCCATGTATGTCTCTCTTAGGGTCTTCATTGTTGTCTAGGTTCTCTGGGATTGTGAATTGTAGGCTTTACATATAAAAGTCACTTATGAGTGAGTACATATGATATTTATCTTTCTGGCTCTGGGTTGCCTCACTTAATATTGTGTTTTCTAGCTCGATCCATTTGTCTGCAAATTTCAAGATGTTGTTGTTGTTGTTATTATTATTATTATTTGCTGTATAGTACTTCGTTGTGTAAATGTGTCACATTTTCCTTATCCATTCTTTGGAAAGGGGGCATTTAGGCTGTTTCCGGAATCTGGCTATGACTAACAATGCTGCAATGAACATAGCTAAGCACATGTTTTTGTGGTACAGTTGAGTATCCCTTGGGTATATACCAAAAAGTAGTATTGCTGGGTCTTGAGGAAGGTTGTTTCCTAATTTTCTGAGAAATCACCACACTGATACCCAAAGGGACTGTAACAGCTTGCACTCCCACCAGTAATTTAGGAGTGTTCCCCTTATCCCACAACCTCTTCAGCAAAAGTTGTCACCAGTGTTTTTAATCTTGGCCATTCTTACAGGTGTAAGACAGAATCTCAGAGTTGTTTTGATTTTATGCTCAGAGATGATGGGGAAGGATGCTGAGCATCTCCTTAAATGTCTTTCAGTCATTTTAGATTCCCCTATTGAGAGTTCTTTGTTTATGTCTGTACTCCATTTTTTTATTGGATTATTTGTTCTTTTGATGTTCAATTTCTTGATTTCTTTGCATATTTTGGAGATCATATGTCTGTCTGATGTGGGGTTAGTGAATATCTTTTCCCAATCTGTAGACTGTCGTTTTGTCTTGTTGACCTAGTTCTTTGCTTTACAAAAGCTTTTCAGTTTCAGGGGGTCCCATTTATTAATTGTTTCTCTCAGTGTCTGGGCTGCTGGGGTTATATTTAGGAAGTGGTCTCCTATGCCAATGCATTCAAATATATTTCCCACTTTCTTTTCTATAAGATTCACTGTGCTTGGCTTTTGTTGAGGTCTTTGATCCATTTGTACTTGAGCTTTGAGCATGGTGATAGATATGGGTCTATTTTCATTCTTCTACATGTTGATATCAGGTTATGACAGCACCATTTGTTAAATTTATTTTCTTTTTCCATTTGATATTTTTTGCTTCTTTGTCAAAAATCAGGTTTT
>NW_004952779.1:0-1755 GCF_000317375.1 Microtus ochrogaster
CCCACCTTCTGGTACCGGGCATCGTTTGTTCTCAGAATCCCTGCCCACCTTCTGGCACCGGGCATCGTTTGTTCTCAGAATCCCTGCCCACCTTCAGGTACTGGGCATCATTTGTTCTCAGAATCGCTGCCCACCTTCAGGTACCGGGCATCATTTGTTCTCAAAATCCCTGCCCACCGTCAGGTACCGGGCATCATTTGTTCTTTTCCATAATGGGCTTTCTGCAGCATGTGATGCTTTTTGAAAATCCTTTTATTTATTTATTTTTTAAAGGATGATTAGAAAAGGAAAGGGAATTTGTGTGGCAATAGTGACTTCATAATCAGAACCACTGTTTCTGTCTTTCGCGGCCTCTGCTGATCTTATCTGCCTTCTGCCCCTGAGAGTGTATGTCCAGTGTGTGTCCTCTGATGACTATGGTGATCCCAGAACTTCTGTGTCTGTGACATCCCAAAGCAGCCTTGTGCTCTACAACAATACCTTTGTTTATGAGCCACTTGCTCAGTGTCCTGCCCGGATCTCAGGGCTGCCTGTGGATGAGCAGGCTGTGTGCCCTCTGTTTGCCGGCATCTGTGTGGAGGGCTCAAATTAACTCATTCTCATACACATGGTGCCGTGAAAGTTTCCTTTGGCTGGATAAGGCCTCTAATGCTCCCTGAAATATGTGTTCATCATAAAGAGACCAGAAGGTTGTAAGACATACCAAAGCATATTTATAACAAAATGTATCAGGAAGGCAATAAGATGAATAATGAATAGTGTTGAAAGAACATTATCGTTTTTTAGAACAATATAAAAAAGATACTGTACACATGGAATCAGCACCTGAATGAAACAAGGCTTCTGTCCTGCCAGAGTGATACAGTATGGGTTGTTTTAAATGTTTCAGACATACAATGATCCATACGTGTCTTAAGCATACGTATGATTTTCTCAACCTTGTAAAAGAGTCTCGTTCACTCTTTTCTTTTTATCCCCCTCCTGAGACAGGGTTTCTCTGTGAAATAGTCCTGCTGTCCTGGAACTCACATAAGTCCAGGCTGACTTTGAACTCACAGAGATCCGCCTGCCTCTACCTCCCGAATGCTGGGATTAAAGGTGTGAGCCACCACCACCTGGCGAAAGTCTCTTTCTTTACAGTGGGAAGATTAGACACATGAGGCAGTTTCAGGCTTTTCTGTCTCTTGACATTTTGTATGCTGACCTGTTCCTGAGATAAAGCCTCCAATCATTAAACCTCCCGGTTGTGCTGACCCATCTGGGACCTGGAGGAACATACAACATGGTTTCTCCTTGCTAACATTGCTTTGAGAACCTGATGCCAACAGCCTGGTTCTTCTCAGCTGTCTTTGGGGGTCTGTTGTTTCTTTGTTCCGAGTAACTTTGCTTTGAATTAGACCATTCTTGCTTTCTTTTTTCTTAATTAAATTTCCATGCTTTAGAAAGAATCCACTTTGGCCTTTCGTGATAACTTGTTATTGATACTTTACCACTGAGAGACAGGTGTATGTGTCAAATCAACGGGGGAAGTGGGCCAGTTATTAAGAGGCTGGATTCCAAACCTCCTAAATGGGGCCCTTGTTGCTAGAGTCCAAACTCATGTCCACTGAACGACAGATAGAACACTGGCTGTTTGGTAACTTTATTCCTTCTATGTTGTAGAAGCATTTTCTAATAATTTTAACGGCCCGTTGAAACCAAGAAATTACCAACTGGAGCTTGCTCTGCCTGCCGAGAAAGGGAAAAATACAATAA
>NW_004952780.1:0-1754 GCF_000317375.1 Microtus ochrogaster
CCTGTTCCAATAGATCTGTCACCCTCTTCCGGCCTCCACAGGCACCAGGAATGTACACATGTGCTGCAGACATGCATGTAGGCAACATACACACACATACACACTCACACACACACACAGCATCTAAATATCCATTTTGTTTACTCTGAATGATGGAATACAGGAATACCAAAGTTTTCTTGTGTGAGGCAGTGTGGCTTCTCCCGCTACAGACCCCAGTGTGTGTGTGAGCCACTCTATTCTGGCTTTCATCCAGACAGCAATGGTCTGAGCAGACTAAACAGTGACAAGACGGTGCAGGACCAGGGTAAGGGGCCTGCAAAGCAAGGAGGGGTTAACGGGTAGATAAGAATGGCATTCCTAGGCTGATCCCAAGGAAGAGTCCAGGAACAGCCATGCTACATAGCTACTTGAGAGGCAGTGGGAAAGAATGAGACAGTTTATTCTACCTCCAGCTAGGCAAAGGCAATGGAGAGACTCTCCCCTGAGTCACTGTGTGTCAGTTACTTTCCTCATGGCTGTCACCAAAGGCCTGACGGGAGCCTTTTAGAGGAGGAAGGGTTTATTCTGGTTTATAGTTTAAGGGGATAATTCCAGACTGATGCAGAATACACGTTAGGATGTGTGCACATGCTAGGTCCAAGGTCTTTCTGTCTCAGGCATTTGTCAACTGGAAACATCATGGTTGCATGAAGAATGAAGAGTCATATGTACTACCCAAGGCCGCGTGAATACCATCTCTGCATCCAGCCACTGTGGTCTAGCTGACTCATGTGCTTAGCGGACTTCACAATGCATTTCTGTCGAGTTCCTGGTTTTCTTTTTGCCTTTACAGTCATTTGTTTTTTTACACTCATTGGGCTCATAATGAGTCCTTAGGAGATGTTAGTGTCATCTTTCACAGAATGGAAAACTGAGAAGTTAAATTTCCCTGTGTTCAAGTGTCTGTTAAAGCTATCGAGGTGTGGCCATCTGGTACCATGCCCGCACCCACAGTCACACCGCTCTTCTGTGTTTCTACTCTCGTCAACTGAACACGGAGTGTGTGTGTGAAGCATACGCTGGTCTCTGTGATCTTCCAGAAGCATCTCTGGAGTCAGATGAGTGTGCTTCAAGAAAGAATGACATCAATGTTCAAACGCAGAGTTAAGAGTTTTCTTCATGGTATCGAGCTGACTTGACTTTTGCTGTGACTGCATCCCAGTGTCCACCATGATGTACAGCCTATGTTATTAACTTACTGATTCATTAAGGCCGAGTGCTGTGCATACCACAGCATCCTACTGGCCCAAAATGCCACTGCAGTGTTGTTGAAGGTGCTGTCGACACAGGGTGAAGGCATTCGTCCTTCACAGTAGCTGTAGATGACCCTGCATCCTACATACAGAAGGGATGGTGTCTAACATCAAAAGTATGACTCTACCTAGTGTGGTCATCTGAATGAAAATGATCCCCACAGGCTCATGGGGAGTGGCCTTATCTGAAGGATTAGGACATGTGACTCAGGGCTCTGGAGATTTGGTCTGAGGATCCTAGTACTCCTGAGGTTTTTAAGAGCCATACTTGCGTGGGCTGCCACTACAGTGTTGTGAGCTGGGATCTGTCTGTCTGGGGTTCCTACCTAATTAGAGGTTCTGGTGAGACTCTAGGTCCCATGGGTCATCTGTTAAAGCATTTGAGCAGTTTTGGGACCCGGGACCTAGCTTATGTTTGAGTGCTTATAGGGTAATGTTGCTTCTCCGTGTGTCTCACCC
>NW_004952781.1:0-1754 GCF_000317375.1 Microtus ochrogaster
GAAGAAGATGTGAAAAGTATGTACATGCCCTGAGTACAGAAATGATAAAGCCTGATGCAGCTGTCGTAGGGTTCGGAGCAAGGGTCACAGCAGACCTCATATCTTTGCCAGAACAAAGGAAGCAGCTGCAGTGGGGGACAGGGGCAGGAGGACCGTCCCCTCCCCAGAACAGGAGAGCAGCTGGGAAACAAAACAGAAGAAAGCAGCATCAGGGAAATGTGAGCACCAACCTGCAGTTTAGAGAGCGCTGAGAACTAAGTCTAAGGAAAGAGAAGTAGGCTTTCACCAGGACATCTGACCTGCTCGCCTGAGTCCTAATGGTGTGAATTCGCCTCCTAACAAAGTGAAGTGCTTTACTTAAAGAGAAGAGTTTGACATGCAGTTACAGCTGAGGTGCATCTTTCTGGCCGAGAAACGGAATTTGCAGGGAATGTGCAGCTGCTGACTTGAAAGAGGTAAGGATTAGTTTGGATAAAAGACAACATGCAAACGACCTCTGGCCGCTGGCTTCACCTACATATAGAATTATGCTTGTGAAATATAAAGCTAAGTTAAGCCTTCCCTGAAAAAATACAGACATTTCTGAATATAAACATTATGTTCCCCTAGCTGGTAATCTAAACATACAGCTAAATACAGCTCTCTCAGTTCTGTCATGAGTAACAATGGGTAACAATAACCAAAGAAGTTTGACCTGATGGGGCAAATTATTATGAACAGAAACTTAGTTTTACCCTGAGTGGCACACTTTTTGTCCATGCTACAAACAAGCTAGAACTCAAGAGCTTTGTTTCTTCAATTGTGCCTTTTAAAAATGATGCAAATGTGGACTTTTAGAAACACTTGGTCCCCAGTTTGGTGGCACTGTTTTGGGAGATTCAGTTGTGGCCTTGTTGGAAGAAGTGTGTCACTGGAGGTGGGCTTTGAGAATTTAAGACTCCATATCATTTCTAGTTCATTCTCTCTGCTTTGTGCTTGCAGTTCAAGATGTAATCTCTCAGCTTCCTGCTCCGGCTGCCATGCCCGCTCCTCGTGAATGTGCCTCTGCTTTTTTTTTTTTTATTGTTTTTATTGAGCTATATATTTTTCTCTCCTCTGCCATGGCCCACATGCTTCCAATTTACTCAGGAGATCTTGTCTTTTTCTACTTCCCATGTAGATTAGATCCATGTATGTCTCTCTTAGGGTCCTCAGTGTTGTCTAGATTCTCTGGGGTTATGATTTGTAGGCTGGTTTTCTCTGCTTTATGTCTTAAAACCACTTATGAGTGAGTACATATTATATTTATCTTTCTGGGTCTGGGTTATCTCACTCAATATGCTGTTTCTTAGCTCCATACATTTGCCTACAAATTTCAAGATGTCATTATTTTTTTTCTGCTGTGTAGTACTCCATTGTGTAAATGTGCCACATTTTCTTTATCCATTCTTTGGTCGAGGGGCATTTAGGTTGTTTCCAGGTTATGACTATGACAAACAATGCTGCTATGAACATAGTTGAGCGTATGTCTTTGGGGAACAATTGTGCATCCTTTGGGTATATACCCAAAAGTGGTATTGCTGGGTCTTGAGGTAGGTTGTTTCCTAATTTTCTGAGAAATTTATGCTTACCTCTCTGTAAGCCAAAATAAACTCTCTTCCTTAAGGTGTGTTTGATCATGGTGTTTTATCACGGCAACCAAAAGGCAATAAATGCACTGTTTATCCAGCAGCTGCATTCCTGGACTGATGCACTGGTCATCCAGCAGCTGCACT
>NW_004952782.1:0-1754 GCF_000317375.1 Microtus ochrogaster
GAGAAACAAGAGCTTCAGGATGACAAAAGAAAAGCCATCGAAAGCATGGAGCAGCAAGTGAGTTCACTAGGATCTATAGTAACTTTCTTCCCTAAAAGTTTGAATTCTCTTTACTAGTGCATAAATTATACTTTGGCTTATTTCAGTAGAAAATTGGTTGAATGCATACCCATCAGCTTTAATTTTATATTCCTGTTCTGTGTATCTGGATAAACTTCCTTTTGAAAATTTTAGACTTTACAGTTGCTTATCAGTGCTACCTTTTAAGAAGCTCTGCCTCAGATTTTTTATACTGGTAGGCAGAGCAGTAATATGGATTAGTATAAACCTAGAGTATGTCAAATTATAGCTGTGTTCAATTTATTTAATTGGATAGTTGGACATTTTTCTTAAGTATTTCCAAGTTTGTTGTTAACTCTGACTTGCTCTCGTTTGTTTAGTTATCTGAATTGAAGAAGACACTGTCTAGTGTTCAGAATGAAGTACAAGAAGCTCTGCAAAGAGCAAGCACGGCTTTAAGTAATGAACAGCAAGCCAGGCGTGACTGTCAGGAACAAGTGAGTGTTCTCCTAATGCTTCTGAGCAGTGAGCTTCAGCCTCTGTTTGGATTCCAGCTTCTACGTAAAATGCCAGACACATGAAACCCCAGTACTGCGGGAGGTGGAGGGATGCTTACATGTTACAGATAAGGCGACAAAGTCCAGGGACAACTGTAAGGACTGAGATGATGTGCACAAAGCCTTTAAACTATAGTGTATGGTGTGTAAATTCCAACTTTCTATTCTACTGCAGCTGCTATGTATCTATACCTTGAGAGTCCTTCTAGTATAGATTGAAACTACTATAGGATATTTTTTTTCAGCAAATAAGAAAAAGAAAAACTGAAAAAGTAAGAACCAGAGAACGGGAAAGAAAGTGTTGCAATTAGATGTCTGGTAGTAGCAAGCTCTCCGTTTTAACTCACGATACCTCCCAGCACCTTACTGCTGAGTTTGCTCACTGTGAGATCTACTAATGCACCCCATATCTAGAAGGAAAGAAATGAACTGTCCCGTGCTCTTTCCTAGGGAAATAAAAAACAAAACCCATGTAAGTAGTTAACATGACTTCTAAGAAGAAACCATTGACTAGGGGAAAATGGGTAATTAGATTTATAAGACTTAAGTCTCTAGCAGAAGTTGAAAGAAAGAGAATTGCATCTGACTTGAAAATACAATTCAGATTTAATTGCTGTCCCACCATGGAAATATTAGGTCCTTTGTTTCAAGGAGTTTAGCCCTGAGAAGAAAGAGTAGATGGGTTATCTATTAAGATTTGTTTAATCTAAGCCTTCTCTGTTTTCTCTGCTAGTGAGCATTCACTGAAAGCTCAGCTTGTGAACATGTTCACAGGGGAAGCCAACTCCGAGATACAGTAAGAAGAACCAAGAAGTTAACACATTATGTCAAAAGTAATACGCAAGCATGACCAGAACCCAAGTGCTAAGATGGAGGCAGAGACAGGTGGATTCTGGAGTTCATTGGCCGGCCAGCCTAGATGAGATGCAGTTCATCGAGAGACCTTGTTTCTAACCATAAAGTAGAGAATAGTGAAGGAAGACGTAAGTCAGCCTCTCTCCTCTAAGTGCACCTACACAAACACATGAATATGTCCAACCATAAAGTAATAACCTTTGCAGATTACATGCAGTGGAAGAAAACACTTCACATTGTTGAAAGCTACTAGAGTAAAATAACCAAATGATTGGAGACTTC
>NW_004952783.1:0-1753 GCF_000317375.1 Microtus ochrogaster
CCTTAGTGCCCTGAACAGGATGACTGAACACCAACCTGTGAGGCTTCAAAAGTGACAGACACCAGCCACGCTCTTGCAATAATGTTCAGATTACTGCATATCCTTCTGAAGATGCCACAGATGATACTGTTACTTTGTTGTTGTTTTGATTGTTGTTCTCTTCTTGGTGTTATTGTTTACTTTTAAGTGTAGAAGAGGACATCTTGATATTTTCTTGGTATGTTAATTATCTACTGGCATTAAAATCAAGCAACCAATTGCATAAATGTTTCACATGTTCTAGTCTATTTGGAAACCACAACATATGCACATCTTCCACCTTTTTGTATCAAAGACATACTGCTATGTAATTCTATTTTACAAATGTCTTCATTTTAGCCACCATTCATATGTGTGTGTGTATTTTCAAAACTGTTTCCAGTGCTATGATTTATTTTTTAAAATTAAATTCAATCATTGGGCTACCAGGCAGCCCTGTTTAGGTGATGAGGAATTCCATCTAGACTGGTGAGTGTGTGCTATCCTGGGGCAGATTGTCCCAGAGGAGAGCACAAATCTCCCTCCCCCAGCTCCTTCTGCAGGACTGTCTTTCTTATGCATGGCCCAGCACCCCCAGCACCCCCTTCCCAACCCTGCCCTGCTGTATGCTAGGACCAGTGCTCAAGAACAGTTTTAAGGTCCTACACTAAGGCTACCCACCCAGAGCGGTGAGTGCCTGCTACCAGGCAGGCCTCAAGGTCCTCTATAAGGGAGCCCTGGGAACCTTCAGCTCCTGAGCCAGTGTCTCCTGTGCTCTTCTGGATACCGCCCTGCCTGCTCCATTCATCCTTTTGTCCCTGGATCATTGGGCTACCAGGCAGCCCTGTTTAGGTGCTGAGGAATTCCATCTGGACAGGTGAGTGTGTACTATCCAGAGGCAGATTGTCCCAGAAGAGAGCACAAATCCCCCTCCCTGGGCTCCTTCTGCAGGGCTATCTTTCTTACACATGACTCAGCCCCCCTGCACCCCCCGCAACCCTGCCCTGCTGTATGCTAGGACCAGTGCTCAAGAACAGTTTTAAGCTCCTACACTAAGGCTACCCACCCAGAGAGGTGAGTACTTGCCTACAGGGCAGGCCTCAAGGTCCCCTGTAAGGGAGCCCAGGCACCCTCAGCTCCTGTGCCATGGTTTCCTGTGCTCTTCTGGATACCGTGCTGCCTGCTTTATTCATCCTTTTGTCCTGGATCATTGGGCTACCAGGCAGCCCTGTTTTGGTGCTGATGAATTCCATCTGGATGGGTGAGTGTGCTATCCAGGGGCGGATTATCCCGTAAGAGAGAACAACCCCCCCTCCCCCAGCTCCTTCTGCAAGGCTGTCTTTCTTACACACGACCCCCCCCAAATCTGCTTTTTCTGCAAGGACCTTTGCTCAGGAACAATTTTCTGCTCCTACACTAAGGCTACCCACCCAGAGCGCCTACCTACAGGGCAGGCCTCAAGGACCCCCGGAAAGGGAGCATGCGCACCTTCAGCTTTTGTGGCAGGGTGTCCTGTGTTCTACTCGTCCCCACCCTGGCCCCCAAGTTCTCCCTTTTGTCCTCGGGTCAAGGGACTAGCAGGCGTCCATGTTTTGGTGCTGAGGAGTTCCATCTGGACAGGAACGGTCCCTGCTTCTACACTGAAGAGTTACACACAGAGAGTCAGTCACAGCAAAGACTGGACCAAGACACCAGGCCTCCCCTGGCTCCATTTGAAGGAAGAGATGGGAAGGCG
>NW_004952784.1:0-1753 GCF_000317375.1 Microtus ochrogaster
GTATCCTCATGCACAAAGTGATGTGTTCCCAAACCTTTCAGCTTTTCTAGTTTCCCACAGTCATTTCCCTGGTCATTTTGGTGTGGACTCCACATTACAGCACAGGTGCACTTCATTTAGCAGCACAGAGGGCATTAAGGGGAGCAGGAGTCCAAGCCCTGGGCCGAGCTCCAGGAGTCCTCATGAAGAAAGGGATGGGGGATTGTATGAGCCAGAGAAGTCAAGTTCATGACTGGGGGACTCATGGAGACATCTGACCTGAGCTTGTGGGGGCACATGGACTCTGAATCAAGTCTTAGGGAGCCTGCATGGGACTGACCTAGTCCCTCTATATATGACAGTTGTGTAGTTTGATAAGTTTGTAAGATTCTTATCAGCGAGAGCAAGACCTGTTTTTAGCATTTATTTGGGATTTGGGAATCTGTTCCCCATGCAGAATTACCTAGTTTAATTTCGATGCAAGGGGAAGAGCTCTGGCCTACACCATCTTGATGTGCCATGCTTCATCCAAGCCCCTGGGAGGTTTGCCCCTTTCTGAATGGGGATGGAGGAAGAGTGGATGGGAAGGTGGGTTGATGAGATCTAGGAGTGGAGTGGAAATTGGAGGAGAGGAGGGAGGGGAAACTGTGCTTAGCATGTAAAATAAATGAAAAGTGTTCATAAAACAAAATGTGTTTTTTTAAAAAAAGGGCAGTCATCTTTCTTCGGCTAAGAGTTTTGGCCAGTGTATACCAGTTCCTTGAGCATATCTACCTGGGATCCATTATGTTTGTCTTCCTTGTCACCATGAGCAGAGAGAGGCACAGAAGAAGAACCCAAGCATGTATAGCTGAAACACTGTAGGATTTAGCCTGAGAAATATGAGTTCAGTTCAGCTCAGAACACATAGACTGTGACTCCAAAGGTGTTCCAATGGCCACTTTCCTTCCTCCGGGCAGTCAGGAGTGGTGGTGATGGTGTGTAGATAAGCCTTCAGAAGGGGTGCAGTCAAGTCGGTTTGCCTTTCACCTAGTTCTGTGTCTTGTAGCCCTGTCCCTCTGCAGGATTCCTGAGCCCCTGATGGCCTTAGGTCATCCAGAGCCCTTTCCTTACGTCAGCCTCTAGGATTCATGGACCCCCTGTTCATCTCATGCCCTCCTCCCACATCTACATTTGGAGGGGTCTTCTCAGTAGTTGCTCTTGTCTGAATACAGAGGAGTCAGGAAGTACTCGGGTCACCTCTGACCTCCTCATCTATTCCTCCCTTAGGACCCTTGTGCCTGTCCCTTGAGCATGACTGCTGGTCAGAAGAACTCAGGGACATCTAGCCTGCCAGAGGACCTAAGACCCAGCTTCTTCTAGGTGCTTGCTCGCTTTGTTTCATGCCCTGGAAATAAGTTTGCTCTTGGTCCATAGCAGTAGAAGACATGGACTCTAAGGGACTGATTGGTGTCAGCACTCAGCTGACACAGATGTGCGAAGGAAAGAACAAAGAAGGGGGCTGGAGAGTTGGCTCAGCCTGTAAAGTGTCCGCCACACAAACATGACTTCCATTGTGCACCATAGCACACACCAGTACAAATTCCACATAAGCAAATTCACACACAGGGGGGGGGAGGGTAGTGAGACAGAGAGAGAGAGAGTGAGAGATAAAGAGAGACAGAGGGAAAACGTGTTTATTATATGACACCCTGGTACTGGGGGTAGTGGAGTAGATGGATTTTCTGATTCATTGCCAAATCCACAAGTTCCAGCTCCAATGAGAAACCTTGTT
>NW_004952785.1:0-1752 GCF_000317375.1 Microtus ochrogaster
CGCCGCATTTCTACAAGCTGACAATTTGTTTGGAGAGAATCTGTAAACCTATTATTAGAAGCAGCACTGGGGAAGGATAGACCCTCAGACTCTCCCACCTACCAGCTAAGTATCCTTGAGCGAGTCCCTTCGGTACTTTTAGTCTGTCTGCTTCCACAGAAGGAGTCATAATATTGCACCATACATGACAAGGGTTTTGGAAAGACAATAAAAGATTCTCCACCTCCTCCTCCTGCCCCATATATCAGTAGTAAAATGTGGGATACTTTGAGCACACTCTGATACTCCCAAGACTGACAATAACGTTTACTTTGGATCAGAGGATGGAGCTAGCTACTAGCTAATCAAAACTAGCCATAGAGGTTTTGGAGGATCAAGGACAGATAGAAGATACAGGAAGTAGTAGAGCGGGGCTTCGAAAGACTCTCAGCCCTTGTAGGTCAAGGAAGAAGAGAAAGAGGAGGTCACTAGTTGCTTCTCTGATGCTTCTCTGATCATTCAGGTTCTTACCCCAACATCTGACTCCCGAGTTTCTATTGATAAAGGATAATTAAATAAACACTTTATCTGGATTGAATGCCAGATAAAATGGGGAAGGTTTTAATTCTAACACAGTGAAACCATACAATAAGAACAATTATCAGGTAAGAATTACATTCACAATGTCCAGTACATTTGCATTTGGTAAATTCAGAGAAAATACTCCATTACTTATCCTATCCTGCAGATTTTCCTTTTCTTCCTGTAACCGCTCAGAACAAGGCGAGTGTGTGATCACTCTGCCCACTTGTGCAAAAATGTATATAAATCAAGTACTAGTGTTCCACCACCTTGAAGATGAGGATTTTGTCAAAATGTGTACAGGTTTTCTTTCATCCATATCTCTACGTGTTTACCATGATCCTTGGAGCCATCATTTCCCCAACAGGGCTGCAGAGGTGGTGCAGTGGGCAAGATGAAGGCCTGAGTGTGGATCCCTAGCATCCACGTGAAAACCATGTAAATGTGGCAGCAAGCCCAAAGGGGGACCAGAAAATGCCAGGTGGGAGTTTCATGGCCAGCTAGTCTAGCCAATCAGTGAGCTCCAGGTTTAGTAAGAAACACTGTAGAGCTGCAGAGACGCTCACTGGTTAAGAGCGTATTCTGCTCATCTTTGGAACAAGTTCAGCTCTTAGCACCCAGAGGAAAAAGATGTCAGAGATGGAGGAAAGATGGGGAAACTGATGTGGGAGGTCCTAGGGGAGATGGAGAAGACAAGGTGAAGGTGCAGGATGGCCCGAAGTAGCAGGGTACCTGTTTCTTTGCAGGGAGAACTAGATAAGGACTTAATGAAGGCTGCTTTGCCTCTGGAAGAGGAAGCTAAGGAAAACATATTAGAGCTATCTTGGTTCCTGACTATGTGAGTAGTTGATTTAGTTGTCATTGCTAGGGTTCTTATGCTCCATGCGATGTGCCAAAGCTTACATACATTGTTCACTTTCATAGATATTCTAGTTTAATTCTCATAAATACCTAAGAATTAATTGTATACAGCCAAAACATAACAAATTGTGTATATACTTGTGAAAGCATCATATTTTTAAAAAAATACTTCATGCATGTCTTGTAATTTGATCTTTTACTAGCAATCATTGATTTTCACTGATGTATTTATTATCTATTAATTTGAGGTCTAATGATGCATGTCTAGAACCTTAGAACTCAAGAGGTTGAGACAGAAGAAGCATAAGTTCCAAGGAATATCATAAATAC
>NW_004952786.1:0-1751 GCF_000317375.1 Microtus ochrogaster
TCAGATGCAAACACTCTCTTTGAGCTCCCTCATGACAATTTATTTATTTTTGCAGCAGCCGCCTAATCGAAAGCAGGTTCAATACCTTAAGCTGTCATTGTGGAGTAACGGAGCTGCAATCTACCAAAGGACCCTCACAAAGGCTACGAAGCTCCACCTGCCCAATTACAAAGGCACGAGCACCACTTTTAGGAACCACAACGCTCAATCTGTTTAGAGTTCCTCAAACTTATTGTAGTCAAGACATCTTCCCTTTGAGATAATGAAAGGGAGAATTCTTTCCCAGGTCAGGAGAGTGGATGCGATGGAGCAAGGGCTCCAGGCTGGCTTTGTGTTTCCTCCTGTGTAAAGTATCACCATTTATTACCACTCATTAAATTTTAATTTTAGAAGGCATCTTTTAAAGGTCATTTTTTAAATTGGAATTTTGTAGGCAACATTACTGACTGGTTAACTACTGGGAAAAACAAATCTTCATAGATTTATCGTTTTGAGCTATTATTAAGGAGGCACCTTTAAAAAAAACAGCAGAACAAATTATTTTCCTCATAGAGCAAGATTGCTCTCCCTTTTTGTGTAATTTAATTTGCACAATATTTTCAGTTGATTTTTGCATGAGAAGCACCTTGGAAACCTAATTAGAAGTGGAAAATCATTAGCATACAAAAGGTTTAAACCTATGGCTGAGCTATGACAAGTTTAAAATAAGAAAAAGGCCGTAAAATATAAACAACAGAACCGAGAGTGGGGAAGTTTAACAGACATCTTTTCTTTGTGTTTCTTGCAACCACCATCAGATTTCCTTCTAGTGAATCATGTATTATTACAGACTGTAATTACCCTGACTTCTGATCCAAAGTGGCTTTGTGTAGCTGTATAGTTATAATAGATATTTATACTCATGAAATCTATATAAATTACATCTTTTATTCACCAAAAGCAATGAGGGGAGGGAAGAGGGGGGAATCAAGATTTCCAGATGTTTTATGTGTGCTTTGTTATATAACCCTGTAACAACACTTTGGGAGAGATGTTGACTCAGTTGTAAATGAAGGGAAGCTATTTAGGGGAGAAAAGTTGAACGATAAAATCCATATTGGGATGACACTCGGAGAGAAAAGTTAGCATGTTAGCCGAGATTGCCTCTACTTCAAAAAGGATTCACAAATCTAGACAGTTTTCTCCCAAAGAAGGTGAGACCAGCTTCACTAAACAGGGGCCAACAGATATTTATATAAAGAACAGGAGATGGACATTAAGTGCTTTCCTCAGGGCATACAGTTTCTTGTAGCAGCTTCTCAATTTTTCCTCTCCATCACCAAACAGCTGGGGAGGGAATGAAAAGCAACAGGCTAACAGTGTTTATTTAGGGACTTTATTTAGAAATTTAGAACTTTATTTAGAAACCTGGGCAGAAGGCCAGACTTGGTCGAAGAGACAAGATTTGATTTTCGGTGCTGAATATAAGCTATGTAAGGCATAAACTGTACTTTCACAACACTCTATGACCCGCTGCTTGAAAATGTAATTCATAATTAATGGTGATGTTGTAAATATTGCTGGCTACTACTTATATGAGCGTTAATACGTGATGATCACATCTGTATGGAAAATCTCATGTATTTTCACAATGTCTTTGTAAGTTAGTTACTATTTTATTTATTTCAGGAGTTAAAGGTATTGAGCAATTATTAATTTGTTAAGATAACTATCATTTGAGAATGAGAAAATTCAAGGTTTAAGTTACCTAA
>NW_004952787.1:0-1750 GCF_000317375.1 Microtus ochrogaster
GGTACTCCAATTTGGGTCTCTGTCTCTGTCTCCTTTCATCGCCTGATGAAGGTTAATATTCTATGCAAGAAGGAAAGCAGAAGTCAAAAGAGTTTACTTGTGTAGGTGGTAGGAAATTTACTAAATTTTCTTAGATTCTTTGGCTTGGTTATGAATAAAACTTATATGAAAAAGATTAATTAGAAAATAAATTCAATTATGTATATGCAGATGGGAGAGTCCAAATCAAACCCAAAGAAATACCAGATGACCAATCATTTTTTGGATCTACTTTTGAATGTGAAACTTTTCACAAACTTTCATAGGCTCAAAATAATCACTAACCAAAAAAAAAAATTATAAGTGAAGAGAAAACTAATTAAATTTATAAACAATAGCTATTTTTATGGGTCAGGTTGAGTCATGACAGCAGAGAAGAAACAGGCAACTTCAAGGGTACTGGCAAAAAAAAAATCCTTCTTAAATTTGATTCTACATGTCTTATTTCTTGCTATATATAGCCTTACGATTGTTTGTCTCCCTATGAATAATATATGATGATTTTAAATAACTAATGTGTTTCATAACAGTTTCCATTCTCAAATATTGAAAGATTGTTTTAAAGATAAAATCCTCTAGTAAAAGGGAAAGTCCCATTCTCAAATGGAATATTGAGAACAAATACTCGACAATCAGGACCGCGAGTGGCTGATTCCGGAGTGCCAGTAAACCTCAAGGCTGCATTCTTCCTTTGCAGTGTGCTGGAATCTGCTGCTTTCATGAATGATGACATCCCCTCTCTGCTTTCCTTCTGAGAGCAAGATTTCATACATTCATCTTTAAACTTTTACCAGAAGCTGCCGAGGAAATTTATCTGTTCAGTGCTTCATGTCAGGACCGTGTTAGCTTTCTGTCACTGTGTCCAAAATTGCTGAGATAAACGTAAAGTTGGAAAAATTTATTTCCGCTGACTGTTTCTTCTTAGTTCATTGCTTCTGGGTCTGTCATGAGACAGGACATCATAGTGTAAGGGAATGTCAATGGCAAGCTGCTCAATATATGGTATCAGAGAGAGAGAGAGAGAGAGAGAGAGAGAGAGAGAGAGAGAGAGAGAGAAAGGAATGCTAGAGATTTGAGGCAAAATATACCCTCAAAAATAACACCATCAATGACCTAGTGCCTCCAATAAATTCCCGCCCCAGAGTTTCTACCACACCCTAATAATACTATTGGGCGAAGATCAAACTTAAGATCCAGACAGTAAAAAAAAAAGGACCCAGACTTCAGGCATTAGCAGCAGAGAGTATAGCCTTCGACTCTGGGACAAGCAAGGCCACCTGACCTCTACACACCTATTAGACTGACTTTATCACGTTCTTCTTTTTCCATTTAGGAAGTTTTCCTAGCATTTCATCCTATTTAACTTGAATGTTGTGGCTATTATTTTTAGTTATTTTCTAGCTGTATGATCAATAAAATACACAAAGAATAGATGCTTTATGATTAAGACAAAAATAATGAACTAACAGCAAAGTCACCACTTTTTAAACTGCTTTATGATTTCCTATATCACTTGTATATACAGGCTTATTCGACAAGAGTTCCTCTGATTAAATTATTTAAAATTTTCCAGATATTTTTTCTTGCTTTCAGGAAGAATAGCAAAACAAAACAAAACAAACAAACAAGCAAATACTGAAAATCCTACTAGAACTGATGGAAGAAAGTATGTAACCCAAAGGGAAATGCAACAACATTCTTTTCCCTGCCA
>NW_004952788.1:0-1749 GCF_000317375.1 Microtus ochrogaster
TATGAAATAAAAATGCCCTCTTTTTCAGAAAAAAAAAATTCTGAGGCATCTCACGCTCTCAAGAAACCACTGGCCAGGATGGCTGGTCATGCTGAGACTCACAGGCTCCCATACTCCATAGGGATGAGAACTAACCAGACTGTCACTTCATCGATTGACAAACCTCGTGGTGACTCGGGAAAGTCCAAGCTAATATTAGAGAGCTTCAAGGGGCTGAAAATTTTCTCATATCCAATACCTTTAATCTAGGCACTTTCCTGATTAGCAGGTAATCTGTGAATCTGCTTGGTGCATTAACTCATCTGAACAATAGCGATATTCCCAGGCCTCCGAGACCACTGGTGGGCAGGTACAAGGTTCGACTCAGCGTGCCTCTTCTGATGCTTTCCAAACTCAGTAGACAGGTTGATCAGGATTGAGAGGTATTAAAAGTCTCTTGTTCTGAATTAAAACAGCAGTAGATTCCCTTGCTGAACTGGTCCTGCAGAAATTGGAGAAATTAGACTTATTGTCCATAAGACGAGGGTCTATGAGCCTCTTTGGGAGACACCTGTGGTTTCTATGCTAATCCATCATGAATAATGAGAAAACACCTTGCCATGGCTGAAAAAAATCTTAAAAAGAAAACAAGAAAAAGACATTAATCAGATGATTGAGAGTGGTCTCTGTTCTCTTGACTGCTCTGATATTGAAGCCCACTGGGCCTCTAATTCTCACTTGATTGGATTAATATTGGGGCCCGCATCCTAATCCATACGGCAAATTATGCCACAGTTTAGCACAGTTAGTGGGGCTTAGGGCCAACTGCAGCTCTTCAAGACACAGTTCTCATTCTTCATCTTCTTGATTCACTAAGTACAGTGGAGAATAAAACAACTTCCAGTTCTTAGCACAGCTGACTCAAGGATGGAAGCACCAGTCAGGCTGTAAACTCAGTGAGTAGACATTACCACCTACCGAAATGAAAACAAAGACCTAAGTCCTCACAGTCCATAAGTTCTAGACGGGCTCTAAATAAACCAACTAATCTTGCATTTGAATTCTGTAGTTGTGCTTGGCTAAAAGATCTTGTTAACTGAAGTATGTCAACTCAGAACATGCTTTTGTGCTTAAAAGCTCCCCCTAGAAAAGGCTCATGGCTCTCCTGGGATTCTGAACACTCAATGTAGTATCCAAGCGGCCAATGAAATCTTTTTATGGCCTTATCCCCATGTCCCTGTGGTCTTTCCTGGTGGCTACCTACCCCTCAACAACTAAAACCCAACAGTGTAAGCAATGTGTTTGGAAACAATCAAATGTTTTTCCTAAATCCCAATGTCGTAAAATTAGCAGAGAGTGTAAAATAGTTTGAGGTAAATGGAAAAGACAGAAGAGTGTCCTGTTGAAATGAATATAAAGATGAGCAGCTTTGTGTTGGACCCTGAATTCCAATCTCCAAGGAGAGTCGCCCCAAGAGACCACCCTCATACCACAGTTGATAAAAAAGCAAGAGGTTTTTAATTCTGTCATGACAGGGTCACTCAGCATTCAAGCCAAAAACCCTGCATAGCTGGTACAGGGTAATTTTAAAGCAAAATCCATAGAATCAAGGGGGGAACTGGGTTTTTTTTTTTCCAACTATGAAGATTGGCTTATTCAAAGGGCTGTTAACAATAATTGGTCTGAGCCAGGGCTGGAGGGCAGTTGCCAGATCAGGTGAGGTAAGAGGAAACATTTGAGGGTTGCTTTGACCCCTTCCCAGGGACCGAG
>NW_004952789.1:0-1746 GCF_000317375.1 Microtus ochrogaster
TAGGCTGGCCTTGAACTCAGAGATCAGCCTGTCTCTGCCTCTGGAGTGTGCTGGGATTAACAGTGTGTGCCACCACCGCTGGGCATGCAGGGTCTCTCTGCAGGGTCTGTTTCCATTTCACTGTGTGCTCCAGGTGAGGTGGGCCCACATCTTCTGCCTGGTTTTCCTGTCTGTGCCTCCCATCTCTCTAGGAATCCTGGGATCACAGATAGGTGCCACCACACCCAGACTTTTACATGTGGGTTCGAACCCAGGTTGTTTTTGGCAAGTACTTTTGCCTGCTGTGCCATCTCCCCAGCCCTTCACCATGCTTTTTGAGAGAGGGCTTCTTGTCACCATGTTCAGCAAGACTGGCTGACTACCAAGTCCGAGGATGCTCTCGTCTCAATCTAACAGTGGGTTTATAAACAGGAGCTGTGCCCAGCTTTCTGCATGGGTGCTGGGCTCCAAACTCAGATGCTCACACGACAAGCCCTTGACCCATTGTTCTGTCTCCCCAAAGCACTTTTCCACTTTTGTTGTTGGAATCCAGCCCCCGTGGGTTTCACTGGAGAACCTGATTTACTGTGTTCACTCTAGAGTGTGTCTGTGTATGGCCTTGTGAGTTTCAGCTGGGCTGTTTTTCTACTTCAAGGATTTCTAACTGGTTCTTCCTCATCTTGTTTTGTTTCTGCCTATTTTTGCTTAATAATTTCACTTCGAAATGGAAAGTATGTATTCATTTCTGAGTATTTGCTATATTACTAGTTTTAAAGTTTTTAATACTTTTTTACAAACTTCCCAAGGAAATTTGAGAAAATTTCTGATCTGATGTGAAGGTCAAAGGCTATCTTTCTCACGGGGAAGAACCTTTCTGTGTTGTCAGGTGCTGGTTCAAAGCTCTTCACTCTTGTTCTGTTTTATTTTCCTTTTGGTGTTTTCAGGATTTCACAAAGCCCAAGCTGGTTTCAAATAATCTATGTAGCACTTTGAACTCCTGATGCTCCTGCCTCTACCTCCCAAGGGCTAGGATTCTGGGTATGAGTTACCCAACCAGACTCAAGGCTCTATTTGTGTGAGAAAGTATTTCCTTAGGGCTTCTTGCTTTTTCTTCATTTCTTCCCAAGGCCCTTCTGATGGGTCATCTGGGCCTCAACCTGGAGTCAGGGCTCCTCATCAGGGGTGTGTGAGATGGTGAAGTGAGTTGTGGGAATAGCAGATCAACCATGCTGGTTTCATCTCACCTTAATGCTGAGAGTCCACAGCCTGACAGCCATTACCTGCCTCCCCCCCAATCTAAAAATATTTATTTTGCCAGCTGGTGGTGCAAGCTTCTAGTCTAGCACTCAGGAGGCAGAGGCAGGCAAAGCTCTGTGTCTTCCTGGTCTATAGAGTGAGTTCTAGGACAGCCAGGTCTTCACAGAGAAGCCCTGTCTCAAAAAGCCAGCCTCTACCAATTTGTCTGTCTACCTATCTATAATCTTTATGTTTATTTTATCACTCATTTTTTAAGTATATGTGTGTGCACATGTGAGTGTAAGTGTCTGTTAAGTCTAGAAAAGGACATGGATCCCTGAAGCTGGAGTTACAGGCAAGTAGTATAAGTGTCTGTTAAGTCTAGAAAAGGACAGCACTCGGGAGGCAGAGGCAGGCGGATCTCTGTGAGTTCGAGGCCAGCCTGGTCTACCAAGGGAGTTCCAGGACAGGCTCCAGAGCTACAGATGTGAAACCCTGTCTCGAAAAACCAAAAAAAAAAAAGTCTAGAAA
>NW_004952790.1:0-1746 GCF_000317375.1 Microtus ochrogaster
CATCCTTCTTGCAGTCTTCCGCAGGAGGTTATGCATGCCTGGTTATCTATAATTCAAAAGACTGCCTAGTTCTCCCACCATGGCAGCTCTCCCCAGGAATGAATGCTCTTTAAGGGCTGGTAGTCAATAACAAGTAAGAGCTTGTTTTGCAGGCCAGTCTAAGACAGACACAGGCCAGGAGCTGAGCACTCTTGAGGCATGATCAAGAAATATCACTACAGGTCCTGATTTTGCCTAGCCGATGAGGGGCAACCACACAATGTCAACAGATTGGAATGATTGGGTGCTGGGAGGGTATATAAATTTTTCCCTGTCATTAAACAAACAAGTCTGCTCTATGCCTTCTACTTGACTCCCAATATCTATCTGGGCCATTGACACCGAGCCATCTCACCCCCTCCCCTGAGGAAGACGTCAGGGTTCAGCTACACAGCCACATACAAATATCCTCAGAAAATTGCAGCACACTATCACTGATAGGGGCTCAAATTGTATATGTAATGGTTCTTTTGTTAAAACAACTAACAAAAACTATAACCCTATGAAGATGATCTTTTACATTTTCTATATAAAATTTACACAACGTTACAAGACTAATTTCATGTGTTCGTCATATGCATGTGTCCTTGTAGAGACCACAATCATAAGATCAATCACCTATAAATGCTCCCCCAATTCCCTTGTAATCCTTTCTCAAGCTCCTCCTACCTTGAGAGCCACAGATGTCTTTTCTAGCAACAGAGCTTCATTTGCATCACCAAGCTGGAGTGGCCACTTCTTAGGTCTGGCTTATCTTTCTCAGCACAAGGAATTTATCAGAAGTGTTGTTTGAATTCTCGACTTTTTATTGCTGAAGACTATTCTGTTGTTTGAACACACTGAAATTTGTTCACATATGGATAGACATATGAATTGCTTTCTGGTTTTTGAATATTAAAAGAATGAGTTTTATTGAAGAATTGTGAAAGTCTTGTATGAATTTATTTTCTGTTCTCAATGTAATATCCATTAACTTAAAATGTCTAGCGGTAAAAACAGGTGTGTAGCTTCCTGTAACATAGGGAATTAAGACCAGCAACTGACAGATAGGATCTTACGAATCTAAAAAGCTACACCTAGGAAAGGAAACTGTCAATCTAGTGAGAAGGCAGCCCACATAATAGGAAAAAATCATTGCCAACTCACAAGTAACAAAAGATGATACAGTGCTAGCCTCTGGACATGGCGCTATGTATGGGTACCATGGCAAGATCTCCATAAGACTAGACAAAGATTCCAACATGGTTAGGGGAGCGGTTCTCATTACTTCACCACTAACCAAGAAGCTAATAAAAACGATGATTATAAAAAGGACTCCCAGTGAATAGGACTCCCAGTGAATGACCTTATGACCTTAATGCATATTTGAATTTCTAATTGGACTCCTTGGTTTTATAAAGAAAGAAAGGCAGGAAGTCAGGAGGGAAATATATTGGGAAGAACATGGATAGTTAGACACAGGCTTGGAAGTTGATGTGACCAAGATATATATATGTGTGTGTGTGTGTGTGTGTGTGTGTGTGTGTGTGTGTGTGTGTGTATGAAAATCTCTAAGAATAATAAAATTAAGTAAAGTAAAAAAAGTAAAGTATTTCCCAAATGTGTTTTAAAAATTGATAAAAGATAATTTAAAAAGACAGAACGAAATATGCACACAAAAAAAGAAACTGGAAAAGGGTGGGAGGAGGGGGAGGGAAATGGGAGGCT
>NW_004952791.1:0-1744 GCF_000317375.1 Microtus ochrogaster
TGTAGACCAGGCTGGTCTCAAACTCACAGAGATCCGCCTGCCTCTGCCTCCTGAGTGCTGGGATTAAAGGCGTGCGCCACCACCACATGGTGGTTCCTTTTGAAGTCTCCTGTGGAGGTCCATAGCCACTCTGGCACTTCCTATGTACCATACCCCCTCCATACTTAAGAGACTTGGCACAAGCAGCTGGTTTCCACGTGGTCATTTGTTTTGATGGCTTAAAGACTATGTGAATATCAGAGTTTTATACAGCGAGGGGGATTAATCTCCTTTATTTAGGAAGTCAGCTTCTAGGGATATTACCCAACACACTCAGGTCTACCTTTAGGTAAGGGGAGTCTGGGCCTTGAGTGCATAGGCCTGCAGTCCCAGTGCAAGGGATTTGCTCCCTCTGGAAAACACACACCTATTAAAAGCTGAAAACAAGAGGCCAGGAGAGGAGCAGATAGCACAGATGTTATCTCCATAAGAATTAACTGTGGTGACCAAGAGGACAGGGAATCTGAACTCTAACCTGAGCGGTACTGTGCTCCAGAACAGTCACAAAGTGGATGGGTACATGGCCATTAGCCTTCAACACAACGTGTATCTCCTATCGTACATGAAATGTAACATATATCCTAAGATGCCAGGATTTTATCTGTATACGTCCATAAAGAATAACATCCCTCTCAGGGCTGCTATTTAAATGACACCTCTCCAGAACTAACATGGAAACTATGATTTGATCTGGAATCCTAGTAATCGGACTTGTGGATTTTATTTTTTTTTTTTAATATTGAGCATGTCTTCCTGAGTTGTGGCTAGCTGTGTATTCATTTATGTGTTTGTTGATGCAGTAATAATTTTAGTGGGTTCTTAGTGCTAAGCAATGCTAAAAAAAGATTCCACCCCATCTGTTATTTTGTCAATAAATAGAATCAAAAGCAACTTTTAGCAAAGAAATATTTCTTAAGAACAGTTCAGTCTTGGTTCTAAGATACAGATTATCTGAATTTTGTTGCATGCATTCACAGGCAAAAAGCTGTCTGACCTGGAACGAGTTACCTCTCTGAAAGTTTATAATTGGTTTGCTAATAGACGGAAGGAGATCAAGAGGAGAGCCAATATCGGTAATGTATCAGAGAGACTGCCTTCTCTCATGAGAAGTTTAGAAATGAGATAAGAGTGGCCAGTTTATGAGCTGCAGGTCTAAGTGATCCCAACACTTAGGGCTGTCAAGAAGGACCATTGCTTCTCTTCATTGCATTTTTAATAGCAAGGTCAGTGTCACCTGCACTATTTTATTTATATTTTAATAACAACTTCGTTATTTATAAAGCTGATTGTTCTTAATGTTCTAGATTGTAGAATTAACCCCTGAGCAATGGCTTTCTCAAATGACTCATATTAAGGATTTCTGGGAAGTCCTAAGAAAGGAACTGTGATGCTCCCAGCCTGCTGGTTTCTGCTACAGCTATGACCTAGACACTGCGAAACATCTGATCAGTAGCTGGAATAGAAAAGATTCAGCAGACAAGAAGCAAAAGTAGCAATAAAGGACATACCAGAAATCTAACATTGGGTTTGGTCAGTTCACAGTGTATACTTATTGATATATACTGTGCTGTATACCACAAACAAACACCATAAACAAACATTTTCCACTGGCCAACAACAACTTAATAAAGCTGGAAGACTGCCGGGCGATGGTGGCGCACGCCTTTAATCCCAGCACTCGGGAGGCAGAGGCAGGCGGATCTCT
>NW_004952792.1:0-1744 GCF_000317375.1 Microtus ochrogaster
CCTCACTTTCCAAAGCTAGCAACATGGAGGAAGGAACACTAGTCTGCATAAGGCAGAAGGAAGTGCTTAGAAGAGAGACTTGAGGTTGGCTAGCCTAGCTGAGTGATGTTGTCAATACAGATGAGGGGAAAATTTCTGAGTGGTAAAGGTAAAAAGAATTGTAAAGTATGAGTAGATTAAACCTTCAAGGTGATAGTTAGGTTAGACTGCTCTAAATAAGCAGAGAGGGACCTGGCTTATAGCTCAGTGGCAAAGCCTGTGTCTGGCAGGTCAGGTGGAGGCAGCATCTCTGAGTTCAAGGACAGCCTAGTCTACGTAGTTCCAAGATAACCCAGTCTCAAAATGGGGAGGGTGGGAATTTCCATAAATGGCTGTTAGCCTTATCTTAATGAGATCACGTCTATTCTGAGGGTAATAATTTCCCAATTCTGTATCCATCTTGCTTGCATACCTGGTAAAGTTTCCTATCCCATGCCATCTTGAGTACATCTCTCTTGCTCATATTTGCCCTAGCACCACAATTTTATGTTCACAAATCTTCAAGGCTTCTTTTTATCTTTCACTTCAATTTTTACTTGGCTGAATAATGGGGTGGTATGTGTGTGTGTGTTTGGGGTTTTAAAGATAAGGGCTCACTCTACAGAGCCCTAGCTAGCCTCAAACTTAGGATCTTTTCCCAAGCTGGAATCTCAGGTATGAGCCACCATGCCTAAGCATGCTGCTTTCATTAAATCCTCGGAAGCTTCTCCTCCTCTGTCCTCCTCTCCTAGAGCATATTCCTAGCCAGAGCGCTGCTGACCTGTCAGGGAGAGAGGAAGGCCTGTACCCTTCCTTCTTATCACCTAACATTGTAAATCAGGAAAGACTAGGATGACCGTGTAATAAAGATTTACAAGATAAGCGATTAAATTATGCAGAAAATGTCTACTTATTTTGCACAGCCCATCGTTTCTGAAGATCAGACAGCAGCCTTGATGGCCCATCTCTTTGAAATGGGATTCTGCGACAGGCAGCTGAACCTGATGCTGCTGAAGAAATACAACTACAATATCCTGCAGGTTGTGACAGAGCTGCTTCACATCAACAACAATGACTGGTACAGCCACCGCTACTAAGGACTCACCTTGTATTAAATAACTGCCTGCCGCTCAGAGATGATCTCTTTTCTGTCGTTGAGGTGTGGGTGGAAGCCCTTGCTTGTTTTTTAATCTGATGAATCTATATTGAGTGTCACTGAATTGTCAAAACAATGCCTGTTACAGTATTTTTTGAAGCAAATCAAAGACCAGAACTTAAATTTTCCTTTTAGAAATGGGATGAGTGGGAGAGAGTTTTCAGCTGATGTGGACAGGACGCTCCACTGTCGTGTGTGGAAGTGTATTACTTGGACTTCCTGTAGACTGCTTTTCCTTTTGCTTGTATTGAAGCTGAGTATTTTCCTTTGTTCCATGTGGATGTTTTTAATGGGCTGTTAAATGTTAGTTTGGTTTTTATTTTTTAAAGATTAACATTGACCATTTTCAAGAATTAGTCTAATTTCTATAACCAACTCCAAGCTTCATAGCTACATGACCTTAAAGGACAGCAGATGAAGAAAGTCATTTCCCTGTGAGATTTAGTCAATAAGTAACTTGGCTTTCAGAAGAACTCCATGGTGCAGTTGAGTGTCCATCCGCCTGGCAGGAACCTCGGAGGACAGAAGGGTGTGCTAGTCCACCCACCAGCACCTACGAGCAGTGTTTGT
>NW_004952793.1:0-1743 GCF_000317375.1 Microtus ochrogaster
TCTGTCTGTGTGTATGTCTGCAGGCCAGAAGAGGGCACCAGACCTCATTACAGATGGTTGTGAGCCACCATGTGGTTGCCAGGAATTGAACTCAGGACCTTTGGAAGAGCAGGCAATGCTCTTAACCACTGAGCCATCTCTCCAGCATATTTAAATAGCTTGTGATATCAGTCAAAAAGGCCAAGTCTTTGACCTTATCTCTGCTCCCTAGTTCAGTCATGGGGTTCCTTGCAGAAGACATGAACAAGTCAGTTCTTCCCAATGGTTCATAGTCTGCTCCAGCACCCTACCACAAGTTGGCTGCCATATTGCCTAGTTAAATCCCTGAACAAAGCTCTGAGCTCTGTGGTATGTGATGAGGGGGAGGGATGTCCAGGTTATGGTGTGGGGCTGGCCAGGGCTATTGTTTATGTAGCTAGGGATAACCTTGAACTCCCGACTCTCCTACCTCCACCTTGGTGACAGGATCCTGGTAGGTTTCCAGCACAGTGATTCCTGGCCAGTGACCACATGCACACACGTGACAGACTCTTTATAGAGCCCCACTTCAGATTCTAGTATTGGATTAAACTTCTTAAATTTATTAGGCTGGGCAGCGGTGGCGGCCACCTTTAATCCCAGCACTCGGGGGCAGAGGCAGGCGGACCTCTGTGAGCAGCCTGGTCTACAAGAGCTAGTTCCAGGACAGGCCCCAAGGCTACAGAGAAACCCTGTCTCAAAAAAAAAAAAATTATTATAAGTTCTAGCTGTCCTTGAACTCACCCTATAACTCACAGAGATCTACTCCTGCCTCTGCCTCCCGAGTGCTGGGATTAAAGGCATGCGCCACCATCGTCCAGCCGGAGCTGTTTTTCTGAAGGGGCTGTACAGCCTTTGCATGACTTTGGTCAAAGACGGTCCTGGCACACCTGGATATCTTGCATTATTGGGTGCTGCAAAGAATGCACAGTAAGGACTAAAGTCGCAGGGCTGTGATGCTATGTCTCCTTCGTGAAACATAGATCAGACCTGGCAACTTTGGTATGAGGAACTTGTTTACCCTCAAAACAACTTCTGTGTACCAATAACTCTGCTTCTGCGTGGCTGTTCAAGGTCCATCCATTGAGGCTGGACCTCCCTGCTTGCCCATAGGCTAAATTTCATCCCGAGAGACTCTCTTTTCTTTGATTGTCCCGCATAACTCAAACACTGACAGAGACTGAGAGCTCACACACGTGAATGCTTCCAAACATGGGCAGAACGGGCAAGATGATTTTATACTGGGGGTAGCCGTTCCCAGTCGGTAGATACAAGAGACTCCGGGGCTGGCACATTCGGCTCTCTGTGCAGCGCTGCACTGATGTCCCACAGCTGCCACTGCAGCTCCCCACTGACTGACGTGATCCATATTCACCAAGAAGGATGAGCTGAACAATAACCGTTCATTTCCATAAAGGCCGGAATCAGAGACCCTTTCCTGGAATCCAGTCGTTGGCTCATTCATTCTGGGAATGTAGTTCAGGCCACAACTTTCATTCTCAGAAACTAATTTCAACATGGAAAAGTGGGCCAGAGAGGGTCCTTGTCAAAGACAAGACCAAGACGGTTTTGCCAGGAACGAGCCAAGTGAGTCATGCATTTGTATAACTATAATGGACATACATGCCAAGAACTATCCAGCATATTTATTTATTTAGTATACAATTCTGTCTGTGTGTATGTCTGCAGGCCAGAAGAGGGCACCAGACCTCATTACAGATGGTT
>NW_004952794.1:0-1743 GCF_000317375.1 Microtus ochrogaster
TACCTCTGTTAAGGCAGTCTCAGGGTCTACACGCTATCCCACACATAGGCTGGTGCACACACACTCTGTGTGACCACTGAGCACAAGCCCCAGCATGCTCAGGGACAGGGATGCCACCAGCGGCTTGTCCCCACACATCATGGAGACAGCCAGGACTGGGCATGGCTCTGCTGGGTTGGGGTGCAGAGAGCCTGACAAGTTTTCTTGTCCTGAGAGGAAGAGACAGGAACAACTGTCACAGAGGGTTCTGCAGACCCAGGTCTGGCCAGCCTATGTTCTGTCCCAGAACCTCCACCTTCCCTGGGAGCCTGGATCAGGTAACTCCAGGAAGGTGGGATAGGGCGTGGGCCTGAAACACAACAAAAGGACCACTAGGAGCCTGCAGAGCCTGGCTCCTTGCTGCATATGGTCACCTGGCTCTACCACCAAGCTCTCCCCAGTACCGCATCCACCCAACCCAGGGCCAATGTGGCTTTAGGACGTCTCAGAGAGATTGGCTCTGTGTCAATCACAGTCAGGCACCGGGAGACCACTGTGCATGCAAGAGGGGGAAGGGATCTTTCGCAGGAAGCCTTCGGAAACATCTTTCAAGAGGAAAAAAACAGAAGTGGGGTGGAAAATGAAGATTAAATTATATCATAGCCAGAAACACTTCAACACCAGGATACATGGACCGTGTCTACACAGGAGTCTTCCTGGCTTGAAGTTGATTTAACTGTCCTTCTGGGGGCCTCTTTCCATCAGAAAGGTGATTTCCAAACCAAATATACTTTTGAAAATGCCTGTGCTCCTGAAGGGACGTATAAACTCAGAGACCCCCACAGCAGGCTCAGCAAATATTATTTTTCATCTGCCAGCAGACTCTCTCATAAGATCATCGGGCAGGAGGTCAAACTCAACCAACAAGCCAACACATGCACCGGGCACTAAACTCAGACGGCCATCTGCAGATAGCAGCAGCCTGTCAACGCCCTTCTCCGGATGCGTGCCTGCTGGGCACGAATGATTGGAAATGTGATGATACATGCGGCCAGAAAAACCACTTGATATTTCCCAGATCTGATCAGAGACTCTTTTGTCTGGCACTGATGGAAGCCAGTCCTCCAGCATGCCAGGCAGCCAGAGACCCAGTCTTTAAGGCGAAGTGTGTGGATCTAAGTTAGGTCAAGAGTGAGAACCCAGTGAATGACCGCACGTGTTAGCATGTGACTGGGGAACAAGAGACCAGATGAACAACACCACAAAAAATCACGTTGACATAGGCCCCCTATTGTGACAGTGGCCATGATCACTGCAAAGGTGAGACACGAGCAGTGTGAACAGAAACATTCCTACAGGAGAGACAGGTGGGTCCTAAGAGCTGCTGGTCCCAACACGCTTGCCACCCATTAATCCACAGCCCAGCTACCCGCGATTCTCTTCATCTCTCAAGGGCGCTGTCTGGTATCCCTAAGCGACTTCATACTGCTGCGCAGCCATCCCCACCAGCCTTCTTCGGGACTCTCCCGACCATTCCGAACTGAAATCCTGGGGCCACTGAATGATTCCATTCCCCTCCCCTTCCAGCACTTTTTCACTCTGTCTCCACACTAGGGACCACAGTACTTAGTTCTGGTGATTGGCGCAAATCTTTCAAGGCTCATCTACGTTGTAGAATGTGCCAGGGTTTCTTCCCTTTCCAGGCTGAGTGATATTCCACTGTATGGGCATACCACATTGTGCTCATCCGTTCAGCTGAGTGAT
>NW_004952795.1:0-1741 GCF_000317375.1 Microtus ochrogaster
GAAAAACTATACTCATTTATTTGGAAACACATTACATTTCTGATTAGATCCGTCTTGAAATAACTGGATGTATAGTTTATAAAATATAATCTTCAGCCTATACAGAGCTCAGAATCGCATTTGGGCCATTTTCCAGTGTTGGTCTAATACAGAGGTCTCCATTAGAATACCTCTCGACTTGTTTTCCACTCTGAAAGACTGGATTACTAGCAGAAGTACCTTGAGTGAAGTTCAAATCACTCTCTTAGATGATGCTGCTAGCGCTGTATCTCACGTGGCAGGGCAAGCATGAAGTAACATTTAAGCTCTCCGATTTACTACTCTCTGTATCTCTTCTCCTCTTCTCAGAGTCAATAGAAAGCCTTCTGGACGAAAAGTTTCACTGGTCAAGTACTATCCTCCATAGCTAGATCCAAATGAAACCTCTTCTCTTCCAGAGATGCCTTCTGACTCAGTCTCTTGTTTCTTACCCAGTTAGTAGTTCTCTAGACGTCATCTCTAACCAGCAGCCATGGCAATCTGGCCACTGTTTCTTCCTCCCTCTCTCCCTCTCCCTTTCTTTCTTCTTCACTGGGACAGCTTTGTCCTCCCTGTTAGAGCTACCAGGTCAGTTAGAAGCAAGCAGAGTGGGACTACTGGATTCAAAATCTCTGCTGCCCATCACAGTTCTGCAGATACTTGTGCCTCTGCCCACAGCCTGGCTCCCTCCTAAGTCTGATTCCTTTTACCACCATGGGGTTTTTGGTTGTTTTTTTTTTCCATCATTCTACTCGATCTTGGCAACTGCTACAAGCCCACGTCTTAATAAGCAGGTCACATTGGTTCTACAAGGCTATTAAATAAAAGCTTTAGAAAAATGAAAGTTTATTTATGCACTAAAGAACAGAACAGCTGGTAGACGCAGCTAAGTTTCTAATACTATGAGCAGATACACAGAGCATTTTCTAATCTTCGGTAGCAAATAAGCAATAGCAACTAAGCTACTCTTTAATGTTTGCAGCTAAACCTTTACCTGAGACACTGGCAAATCGGGAGCTGGTTCCTGGAAAGCATGAAAGGTTGTAAACATTTTAAGACATGCAATTTCTGAAATCAAAAGATCTTAGTGAATACGTATTCAATGAAAGTTTAAATACTGCATGTGTGCATGTGTAGTGCATACATGTGTATGTACAAGGTGGGTTCCTTGGCCCTGAGTATATGCATGCAGAGGAAAGAGGCTAACTTTGGCTAAGATTTTGAAATCTTCCTGATTTCCTCTCCATCCACTTTTTCTGAGACAAGGTCTCTCACTCAACTTAGAGCTCGTAAGTCAGCTAGAGTGGCTGACCAACAAGCCTTGAGATCCACCTATCTCTGCTCCCCACCCCAGTGCTGGGCTCACCTCCACACACTGCAAGTCTTTCTGCGCACGGTGACTATCTGAACACAGGTCCTCATGCTCACAGAGCATGTTCTTTACTCATGTCCCAGACTGGAAATAGAAACTGCAATCTTTTTCCAGAAGTACTCTCAAAAACAACATACACAGAAAATTCCTGTTTTTTTTTTTTTTTTTTATCAGAAAGTTCTGCTTATCCAGAGTAAAGAGAAAATGTAGCTCAATTACTTGTTTAAAGAAGCCAATAAAAGGCCCATGACACAGCCCAGTGGGTAAAGGCATTTGCCACCGAGCCTGAGGACCTAAGTTTGATTTAAATCCAGAACCCACATGATGGAAGAACAGAACTGACTCCCAAAA
>NW_004952796.1:0-1740 GCF_000317375.1 Microtus ochrogaster
CACTTGTACATTTTGTATACATAAGTTGAATTTTACATTAGAGAATTTAAATTTATATTATCAATCTAGAGAGCTATGTATTAAGTTTTTTTTTTATCGATACGGTACTTCATATAGAAAACGTGCTGCACAAAGATATTTGTGATGGATTTTTTACACTTTACAAATTGCTGTGCACTATGGGAGAGTATTTAGAATATTCTCAAGTCTGAACTGGCTCCTGCAGTGATGATGACACCCGCAGTGAGACCGGCTCATTCATTATTCAACAACTACACTGAGATGGAACACCTAACGATCAGCTATTTCAGCAACTGCATCACAAATCAACAAGAGTTTTCTTAAGAGATAGTGAGTATACTGAGAAATTAAAATAAACATCAATACAATAGAACCATTTTGTGTTCTTGAAAAACCTGAAAAATTAGTTAGTGTCATTCTAGAAAACTCTGGTTAGCAATGTGCCCCATACTGTAAAAATGAGGTATCTTTTAAAAGTCTTTGTCATTTTGCCGCTAAAATCTTTCTAGCCTATCAACTTTTCTTTCTTCTCATCTCCTGAGACATAAAATACAAGTCACTGAGGGTTTTTTCTCATAGGATCCTCATAGTTTCCTTTTAATATTTTAATTAATCAATATTAAATTATTACTTTAAAATTTTACTTGCTTTCATTTTCTGAGATTATACTATAATTACATAATGGATTTTTTGAAATGTTTCTTAATTTTCTCATTTTTAAGGTTCATTTTTTATTGTTTGATTTAAAAATCAATTAAGAATAAAATATTTGACAATAGAACCCTTGTATATGATGCACTGTGATTACATCCAGAACTTCATCTAAGCTCCCCTTACTCTGGCTGACCCACTTCTTCTTCCCAAGTAGCCTCCTCCTACCTTCCTTGCCTCTCTTTTCCTTTTTTTGTTTTTTTTTAGATATCATGAAGGCAGTTCCAAAATCTCCTGGAGCACAACTGGTGTCAAACTTGTGTAGTAGAAAAAGATGACCTTGAACTGCTGATTGTCTTGGAATCTGGCTGAGTAGTGTAGGATTCCTCATCTGGCACAATCCTTCAACTTCTTCCCACCCTGTAAATGGTGTGGTGTCCAATCTATACCCCAGAAAGTTCTCTGGAATTGTTTTCAGCTGCAGACGTTTGACTCAACATATCCATTCAAATCTCTGATTCTTTCCCTTCTCAAATGTAATGCTTTAAAATTGAGGCCATACTGTCTTTGACCCCGTTTGACTGATTTCTGTGTTTTATGATGGCATCAATGCCATTCTTTACTTGAATCAGAAACTTGTTGCTTATAATCAATCGCAAATAACTATTTTATCTCTCAAATATTTTTACATTTGTACCGCCTCACTTACCTCCTGTATGTTTCTCCTTCAAGTTAAGAGCACATTCTTTCAGCTAAGTAGTGAGAATAAAACTGTAAGTACCGATCTTACATTATTATATAATTTAATTATACCTTAATTTCAGTTTATGTTTTAAATAATGTTTTTATTAATTCTCTGAAAATGTCATACAATGTATTTTGATCATGTTGAGCTCTCTCTTCCAACTCCTTCTTGATTATTCCTACTTCCTTACAAACCCAAGTTCATGTTCTTTATTTAAAAAGACATTTGTTGCACAACTATTCTTGGTTGTGGGGCTTGTTTTTACTATTTGTTCATCCACATTACTAGTTTTCATAAGACATTGGGGCTTTGCAAGTCAGAGA
>NW_004952797.1:0-1738 GCF_000317375.1 Microtus ochrogaster
AAAAAAAAAAAAAAGAAGAATTGAAAGGACATGCAGTTGGGAGGGAATTGAGCTGTGGTACCCAACAAAGTAATCAGTGGGGGAATCAGGAATGAAATAATAAAGTTAGACTGTACACATGAAATTCTCAGTAAATAAATAAAATTTATTTTAAAAATATTTCGTTTTTACCACAAGTTAATATACCATGCTTTCTTTATACCCATGTGAGGCCTGTCCCTTTCTGAACAGAAACAGAGGAGGGATGAATGGGGGCACAGAGGGAATGATGGGGAGTAAGTAGAAGAAGAGGAGGGAGGGACACTGCCGTATGGATGTAAAATAATTAAATTAAAGAAAACAAATAATTTTAGTCTTCTTTATACTTACACTTTTATGTACTAAATACACTGAAAGACTTCATGATTTTGACTTTGATTTCTAATGATGAATCATAATTTTCACTGCTGTATTTAATAAACATTTTTTATTTATGTATTTAATAAACATCATTTTAAACAATCAATGCATAAACCATTTTTCTCTCTCAGAAGTTTCTATAACATCCAAGACATTGTCATAAAATTTAGTTATACCAGAAAACTCAGATTAGCTGGGTCCTTTCTTCTAAGGAGAACTTCAAGTCTAATTATTTAGTCCTTAACTCCATCAAGGACCCCAGAAGGGTGAAATGTTACCTAATGACAGGTACATCTGGATGCCTGGACAGTTTTATAGACAACTAATCTACTGTCAAGCCAGTGTCTTTAAGAAACTGATGTTTGTGTGTGATATCACAATGATCTTGGGGCTAACATTGACAAACAGAAAACAGCTTTTTCATGTGGTGCTGTAGCTGCCCTGCTCCTCATTTCACCCTGTCTGAGTTCTTCAAGTCAGGTTTATTCATAAATGTTCACTCAGAGGGAAGAGATGAAGCTCTCAGAAAGCAGGCATTCAGTTCATTTTTGTTTTAAACTTGAGCTGTGCCTCTTCTCTGGTTTTGGATTCTTCGGGACACTTTAGAACTGCCTCTCCCTCCCCACCTCTGTTCAGAATGGAACACCACATTCTGTTAGGGCTGTATACGCTGTCAGTTAACAGGTTCTATTGCTTTTCTCTTTTTTACAACAGATGTTTTACTACAAAATATTCTGGTTACTGTAGAGAGATTTTCCTTTTGACTGCCAGCCTTAGATAATGAAATTGAGACTTATTATTAATTATGAAAGCTTGGCCTCATCTTAGGTTTAGGGTTGTTCCTAACATTTTCTTTAAATTTAACCCGTATATTAAAATCTGCAGTCTTTTACAAGGCTCAGTTACCTTTACTCTGTATTTTTCTTCCTGCTTCCTCTGCTTCTGATTGACGACACTTTCTTCTTCTCAGAGCTCTCTTTCCAGAAGTTCCTGCTATACTCCTGCCTAGCTATTCGCCACTTATCCTTTTACTAAACCAATCACAGTGACATATCTTTGCACAGCATAATCAACTATCTCAATATTGTTTTTACTGTATATAGTTTCCTTTGTTGAAGCTAATACCTTTCCTTCCTAGTTAGACAATAGCTGCTATGTTCCTCTTTGTCCACTAGATGGCAACACACGATCGCACATGAGCATTTCCAATTGAGCTGAGAGGCTCAACTTAAGAATTAAAAGGACCAAGTCTCTTCCCAACCCTACGATGGCTCCCTTAATTAAGATATGTGCTTCCCTGCTCCCCTATCCTACCTTCCTGTATCCCAATCATCCCGTT
>NW_004952798.1:0-1738 GCF_000317375.1 Microtus ochrogaster
AAAAAAAAAAAAAAAAAAAAAAAAACAATGAAAGCGATTCTCTAACACAAAGCTCCACACCACTGAATTTGGACAGAGATGACCCAGTGGAGGCAAGCAAGACTCAGCCTCACTTGCAGTTTGCCTACTTTGTTTTTGTTATTTTTGTGTGGCTCTTGTGTGGAAATGTCAGTTCTGGGGCTGGAGAGATGTCTAAGTGGTTAGGAGCATGCATTGCTCTTGCAGAGGTCCCAGATTCCATTCCCAGTATTCACATAATGGCTCATAACCACCTGGAACTAGTTCCATGGAATACAGTGCCCTTTGCTAGCCTCTGAAGGCACCAGGCACACATGTGGTACACATACATGCAGGCAACACACACACATAGTAAAAATAATAAGAATCTTGGGTTGGACCTAGTTTGCTTGTTTTGGTTTTGGTTTGGTTTTTTGAGATAGGGTTTCTCTGTAACAGCCCTGGCTGTTGTGGAACTCACTCTGTAGACCAGGCTGGCCTCAAACTCACAGAGAGTTGTCTGTTTCTTCCTCACAAGTGCTTGGATTAAAGGTGTGCATGTCTTTAATCCCATCACCAGGGAAACAGAGGCAGGTAGTTCTCTGAGTCTGAGGCCAGCCTGGTCTACAGAGCAAGTGACAGGACAGTCAGAACTACACAGTGAAACCTTGTCTTAGAAAAATCAAACAAACAAAAACACCCAGTTAAAAGCCAGAAATGGTAGTAAATGCCTTAGTCCAAGAATTTAGGAGGCAGCCGGGCGGTGGTGGCGCACACCTTTAATCCCAGCACTTGGGAAGCAGAGGCAGGCGGATCTCTGTGAGTTCGAGACCAGCCTGGTCTACAAGAGCTAGTTCCAGGACAAGCTCCAAAACCACAGAGAAACCCTGTCTCCAAAAAAAAAAAAAAAAAAAAAAAAAAAGAAAGAAATCAACTGCATACCTGGGCCAATACCTGACTAGTCTGTCAATTCCAGAACATGCATGCGACCTCCCTTTACAAAGCCCGCAGACAGAAGCACTGGAGAGCTCTAGCAGACTGCATCAACCTTCCCCATCTTCACTACAGGCCCTGGTGAATGCAGCCAGGATGCTCCAAACCTGCTAGCACTCCAGCTTCACCAGGGATGACGGTACGCTGCAGCTGATGTTCATTCGGGCACCGCAGCAGTGTCTCGGTGCTTGGGAGGGTGGAATGAACTAGGAAGAGCAACACTTCCTGGCCGTGCCACTTGCTCTCCTGGTGTCTCCCAGTGACCCAGAACCACAGCAGTTAACAAACCTACTGAGGCTGCTTGATTCTCTATTTCCCTTATGCTGTCCCCAAGCTAAACTTTTCATGTAAAACCTTATTTTTTAAATTCCATCATTCCTTTACATCCTAACCATCCATACTTTCTCGGAAATTCTAAATATCTTTATCCAGATTAATTCGAACCCTCCTCCCTCAAGTTTTAGTTTTTATTTCAATAACTACTTTGCCCTGAAACTGTTACTTACCATTCCATGACCTGAAGTGTTCAATTATAACTTCTTCCAGTTTCTTTAACTTTGGATGACTATAGAAAAATGTTTTCTCTTTATTTCCTGAAAAGGGACAAAATTCAAACAAACCAACAAACAAAAACAAACCCAACATTTTCTCATATTCTTTTCCATACCAGTTATGATTTTTTAAAATATTTATTTATTTATTTATTTATTTATTTATTTATTTATTTATTTATTATGTATGCAATATT
>NW_004952799.1:0-1737 GCF_000317375.1 Microtus ochrogaster
CGAGACAGGGTTTCTCTGTGGCTTTGGAGCCTGTCCTGGAACTAGCTCTGTAGACCAGGCTGGTCTCGAACTCACAGAGATCCGCCTGACTCTGCCTCCCGAGTGCTGGGATTAAAGGCGTGCGCCACCATCGCCCGGCTTAACCAAAATTTCTAAAAATATTGTTATAATCACTTAGTTTTCACCATATAGTAAGATTATTAAGTGAAAACCTTGCAATTTCATTGCTGTCAGTACGTTCAGTTGGTCACAGAATGCACTACTATCTCGGGACAGTTTTAGACACAGTTTCTACATCGGCTTCTAGGCCCTTTTACCCAAATCTTGCACATATCTTTCACTTCTATTACTAAGCTCTCTGGCAGAGGTGAGTGCTGCTTTGCCTAATGCTGACTGCTAGGGATGTTTCTAAATCAACATGTTGTATTTTGTACCAGGATCTAGAATGAGCAATATATTCCAGGAAGTGTCTCTGCAGTGTCTCTAAAAATACTTTTTCTGTTCATATGTGCGAATTATTATTTAACTAGTATTATTTAACTTACATCTGGGGCTGAATAGGAGAAACACTGTTCATGATTCATGAACTCCTTGAATAATATTATCTCTCTGATGTTGTGGTTGCCTAACACATAGCTCTGAGTATGTGAGTGAGTGTGTGTGTGTGTGTGTGTGTGTGTGTGTGTGTGTGTGTGTGTGATTGAGTGTTTGAAAGTATGCTCTGTGTGTGTATGTATACATGTGTCCATGAGTGCCTGCATGTGTGCACATCCCATACTAGGTGTAGAGTTTAGAAAACAACTTTCAGGAGGTGACTCTCAGTCCACCAAAGTTATTGTGAATTGAAGTCTGGTTGTCAGGTTTGTACAACTAGTACTTTTACATAATGAGGCATCTCACCATCTTAAAGCAATAATTTAAAACTGCATGATAACAAAGGAGCATTAACTCTAAAAGATATTCAAGTACTGAAAGGAAAAATAAAGCCACTTACCTGAAGGAAGAGATGGAGGTGATGCGTTCCTAAACCCATGAGTCCTGGATAAGTTTAAGTTACTGTAAATCATTGATTCATCCATTACAAGTTTGGAGATGTGACACTGACTAGTGAATGAGAGAGGATAAACTCAAAGCTCTGTGAGGCCAAATGAACAAAAGGAAATCCGCTGTGAACACTCTCCTGTCTGCGTCCACACCCACCCACACTTGTAGCTGAGGATTCCTTCCACAGTTACAAAACTCGGTGTCCCTTATGCTAACACAGTTTACTCATTCTTATATATCAAACAGAAGATATAACACAAGGCATGCATGTTGAGAAAATTTTGGAAAAGCCTTTTGTCTTTATTTCTTAAATCGTCTGTTATCCTTTATTCCCTTAGAGCAAAGGTCAGGGCAAAAAAAAAAAAATGAACCACTCAATCATAAATTCAAATTTAAGGGATTTCCCCTTCCCAAATTCCCAGGAATTATGATATAATGTATTCTGTGACTTTTTGTAAAAATAAAAATTAATGCATCAAATCCAAAGTTATATTTGACACAAGCTTAAATTCAAAAATCTTCCTGAGCCGGGTGGTGGTGGCACACGCCTTTAATCCCAGCACTTGGGAGGCAGAGGCAGGCGGATCTCTGTGAGTTCGAGGCCAGCCTGGTATACAAGAGCTAGTTCCAGGACAGGAACCAAAAGCTACAGGGAAACCCTGTCTCGAAAAACCAAAAAAAAAAAAATCTTCC
>NW_004952800.1:0-1734 GCF_000317375.1 Microtus ochrogaster
TTGTAATATGTTAAACAATGGTTTTAAATCTCCTGTTGTGAGTCGGAGATAAGGGCGTAGCCAATTAATATCGCCTAAGAGTTTTTGAAAATCATTTAAACAACTTAATTTGTTGAAGAGCAGCACTGTTATCAATTCTAACAGTAATTTGACATTTCCCACCCAATAGCTCTTCTCCTCAGAGAAACGCTTCTCACAAAAGCATTTTATGAAATTCAACACTTTCAAAAATGTAATTATCTTTCAAAGTAAAGCTTCTACAGTGAAGAGCAACACTGCTCTTGCTTCTAACAGTAGTATGACATTTCCAAAACAACAGCTGTTCTTATCTGAAAAGCGCATGTGCATTTCTCACAAAAGCATTTCATGAAGTTCATACACATTCAAAAGAACGTGATTATCTTTCAAAAGAAAGCTTCTACCGTGAAGAGCAACACTGCTCTCAATTATAACAGTAGTTTGACATTTCCCAAACAACAGCTCTTCTCTTCAGAGAAACTCACGTTTCTCACAAAAGCATTTCATGGAATTCATACACTTTAAAAAGAACGTGATTACCTTTCAAAGTAAAGCTTCTACAGTGAAGACCAACACTGCTCTCACTTCTAACAGTAGTTTGACATTTAACAAACAACAGCATGCATTTCTCACAGAAGCATTTCATGAAATTCTTTCACTTTCAAAAGAAGTTGATTATCCTTCAAAGTAAAGCTTTTACAGTGAAGAACCACACTGATCTCACTTCTAAGAGAAGTTTGACATTTCCCAAAAAACAGCTCCTCTCTTCAGAGAAATGCATGTGCGTTTCTCAAATAAGCATTTCATGATATTCATGCACTTTCAAAATAATGTGATTATCTTTCAAATTAAAGCTTATACTGTGAAAAGCAACACTGCTCTCACCTCTAACACTAGTTTGACACGTCACAAACAACAGCTCTTCTCTTCATAGAAAGGCATGTGCATTTCTCACAAAAGCATTTCATGAAATTCATACACTTTCAAAAGAATGCGATTATCTTTCAATGTAAAGCTTCTACAGTGAAGAGCAACACTGCTCTCAAATCTAACATTATTTTAAAATTTTCCACAAAACAGCTCTTCTTTTCAGAGAAATGCATGTGCTTTTCTCTCAAAAGCATTTCATGAAATTCGTACAGTTTCAAAGAATGTGATTATCTTTCAATAAAGCTTCTACAGTGAAGAGCAACACTGCTCTCACTTCTAACAGTAGTTTGAAATTTCCCAAACAACAGTATGCGTTTCTCAAAAAACATTTCATGAAATTCACACACTTTCAAAGAATGTGATTATCTTACAAAGTAAAGCTTCTACAGTGAAGAGCAACACTTCGTTCACTTCTAACAGTAGTTTGACCTTTCCAAAACAACAGCATTCGTTTCACAAAAAAAGCATTTCATGAAATTCATACACTTTCAAAAGAATGTGATTATCTTTCAAAGTAAAGCTTCTACAGTGAAGAGCAACACTGCTCTCAATTCTAACAGTAGTTTTATATTTCGCACACTACAGTTCTTCTCTTCAGAGAAATGCATGTGCGTTTCTCACAAAAGCATTTGATGAAATTCTTACATTTTCAAAAGAATGTGATTATCTTTCAAAGTAAAGCTTCTACAGTGAAGAGCAACACTGCTCTCAATTCTAACAGTAGTTTGACATTTCCCACACAACAGCTCTTCTCTCCAGAGAAACTAATGTGCGTTTCTCACAAAA
>NW_004952801.1:0-1732 GCF_000317375.1 Microtus ochrogaster
CATGCGCAGCATGCACTTCCGCTTTGAGACAACCTAGGTCCTTCTGCTACACCCAGGGACTGCTGATGCCGAGACGCTGACCAGAGATGCCAATGAGGGAAGGACAATGCAGCAGAGTCAGCCACCTGAGCCAATGGGACGCTGGCAGGGTGTGGGAACTCACAGAAGTGGATCTGTTCCACCTTGACTTCAGGTCAGAGAGTTTGAGCCTATTCTTGCTCCTTCAAGGTTGGTGAATTAATGAGTTCACTTTGTTGCTTTCAGGAGCACGGACAACTCACAAGAAGATCCCTATCTGGAAGTCTCACTCCTGGTCAGTTTTTTGTTGTGGTGGTTGTTGTTGTTGCTGCTGTTTTTGTTTGTTTTGTTTTTGGTTTTTGAGATGAAAGGCTTTGGGGCACCTTAGCATTACTGCACCTCCCCTTCCTGGGAACTAGGGGACCCTGATAACCAACCACGCATGCACTGGAGCTTTGAGTACTCTCCATCCCCTTTGTAGTTTTTCTTCAATAGACACAGACCCTGGAACTGGGGTGAGACCACCTGCAGATAACCTGCAAGTGTTCCTTTTTGTTCAACCAACCCAGTAACCGCCATAGCATTGATCAGTTAGAGTTAGCTGACCATTAAATGAACTAGTCAAAATAGTTGACAAATGATTTCTGGACTCTCCTTTCTGATTCTGTACTACCCCCTCCCTGATTTTGTGTTTGTTTTTTTTTTCCTTTAAAAGAGCCTGTTATAGACAAAGCAGGGGTCCTTCTCCTCTTGAGGCTGAGAGACCTCTGCTGCGGCAACAGAATAAAAATTCCTCTTGCTATTGCATGAACCGTGCTGAGGGTGTCTCTTCGGGCGACCTCCTCCTTGGTGGGGCTTTAGGGCCCAACAGAGATAGTTTCTCTGTAGCTTTGGGGACTGTCCTAGAACTAGCTCTTGTAGACCAGACTGGCCTCAAATTCACAGAGATCCAACTGCCTCTGTCTCCCTCGTGCTGGGATTAAAGGTGTATGCCACCACCACCCGCCCGGCTCTCCTGGTCAGTTATTAACCCCTTGTAGCCTTTCACACGTCCTTTTTGTTTTAGGAAACGGTCTGTGTAGCCTGGGATTCCATCAAGCTCACTGTATAGCTGAGGCTGGTCTTGAGCTCCTGACCCAACACTCCCAATTTTACTTCAGAGTTCCTAACAGGATGTATAGCTGAGGCAGGGCAGGAGGTGGTCTCACCCCACCCTCTCAGAAGGAATGTGAACAGCCTTACCACCAGAGACCTTGTTGTTACCTATATATCGTTTATTTTGTTCCCATGGTGATCACAGTGGCTCTGCTTCCTGGTGGGAGTGGTCGGGTCAAGCCTAGAATAAAGAGCCACATCACAGTATCCCACAGTACATATTCACTGGGGACAGGCGAAGGAGTTTGACAAGGTCCAGGCTACCAAGGCAGAGGCCAGGAGGTTGAGGAGAATTCAGAGAGCTGTAAGCGATGATATTTACTTTATTGACTGGAATACAGGCCTTACACACACGCAAAGGCAAATGGCAAAGAGCGAAGGCACACGCCTGTGATAATGATGACCCATTTACACAACATTCACCCAAAAGTAACATTCTGCACATTAATTACATCACTCCTTCCTGTGGGGCTCTCCA
The DNA here is from genome assembly GCF_000317375.1 of Microtus ochrogaster. Taxonomy (NCBI): domain Eukaryota; kingdom Metazoa; phylum Chordata; class Mammalia; order Rodentia; family Cricetidae; genus Microtus; species Microtus ochrogaster. The sequence goes on from NW_004952801.1 coordinate 1,652, forward strand.
GGAATCCGGGGTCAGCCTTCATTTGATCCCTGGAGTTCCGGGATATCCTAGCTCCCCTTACTCACTCCTGACGTCTCCTTC
>NW_004952802.1:0-1729 GCF_000317375.1 Microtus ochrogaster
GTGCTGCCAGGAGAAGATGTGTCTCATTGTCATGAAAAGTCCTAAGTTATTAAAACATTTTAAATTCCATATTCTGAAGGTCTCTGAAAGATTTAAAGACTATCTTTTAACTACTATATATCTAGAAAACCTAACTAACATGACTATAAGCTTGACTATTACTGGTATTTATTAACCTATATTTCTTAATTATATATTACATTTTAGATGAGCTGCACAAACACAATACCTTAATCAAGAGCAGAAATATATATAATTGACCTTAAATTTGTATCAGTAGACCAAGATTTATACCAAAGCACATCTCTATAGCATACCCTCTTTAAATATAAACTAACCTTTGTAAACAATATTTGGCAATGTGAGTGTAGTTCTCTCCAAATTGCTTCTTGCTTTTTATTGGACAAAGTAATTTTTTTTGAGTGTTCACAGTTACCTTTCAGGGGTATTGGTCCATCAAACCACATAATTCAAAAAGGAATCCACAGGTTCTCATCCTCTGTGGAAACAAAAGAAGAACCTCTATTCCAAAGCAACAAATTCTTATATATATATATAGCTTAGCAGCCCATACAATGAAATGTCTCTCTGTACTTAACTCCTTCACAGTCAAATAATTTAAAGAAAACACAATAGTATACTCTTTGTGTATTTTTCATCTTTAGGTGGATAATTTTTCTTTATTCCTTTAATCTATGACTTTCTGTACTCTGTCTCTTTAACGACTTTATTTTATTTTTAAAACCATTTACTTCCTTTTATAACAGTCTCTATTCTTTTTCTGCTCTCTCACAAGCCTATGTACATTTATACAGTGTGACCCACTTAGAGGACTTTTTTAAAACCTAAATTTGTCTTGATTATGTATCTGTAATCCTTTTCTGATAAGGATCTCTCCTTAAAATGCAAAGCAGCATGGCTAAGACTAAGGCTGCTTTGCCTGCTGGCTCCACTCAGTGTTGCATTCACTGCCTCTGAGACTGCCAGGTGGGAGCCAAGCTTATCACCTCAAGTCTGGTAACCAGTAGGCCCATGCTGCCACCAACATGCAATGCACTTCCCCAAAACCCTATCCAAGTGCTCAGCCTCCTGAAAGAGCCAGAATTCTTACTGGCAGCATGGAACAGGAATCTGCCATTTTGAAACTGCAGAAGTTTTTTTCTGCTACCTCTGATTTAGAAAGACCTCTCTTAAAGGAGTTGCGGCATGCCATCAGCCAAAAAAAAAAAAGGCTAAACTTTATATTTTTGTGTCTAGAATTCCTTTCAAATCTTTCTCAGGTTTTACAGGGATATAGTTAGCCCCACGTTGGTGTGCCAATATGTTGCCGGAGGCTGTTTGTTCATTTCCCAGCCATTTATACCCAAAATAATCACTCAGAAACTATATTATTTGCAATACTGTTTGGTGAGAAGATTAAACATATTGTAGCTAGCTCTTATATCCTAAGCCCCACCTCCATTAATCTATGCATCTGGCAAAATCTCAGCAGGCTCCAGTGGAGTCATCTGTCCCTGGCGGTGGCTGCATGGCTTCTCACTCACTCCACTTACTCTCTCTCTGTATTTCTCTTCCAGCCTGGCTATATTCTGTAAAGCCATTGGCCAAAGAAGCTTTTTTATTAACCAATAAAAGCAACACATATACAGAAGGATTTCCCACACCATTACAATGATATTTTGTTGTGGGACTGTCAGAGGTAATCTTTTATGTGTATTTGTATTTGAAC
>NW_004952803.1:0-1729 GCF_000317375.1 Microtus ochrogaster
GTTTTGATACCAACGGTAGTAATAAAGATACCCTGAATACCTGTAATGAAGTAGGCATGGAATAAATATGTAAATAAAGTAAATATTTAGTGTGTCAGTCTGCATAGACCTCTGCAGTCAAACATCAGCCTGGGTGTTCTAAGTAGCACAGATTTTATTTATTTATTTATTTATTTATTTATTTATTTTGCAATCGTGAAGGCCCAGAATAAGATACTATTACAGTTTTTCTGGATGATATACACACACCTCCTTCCCACTCTCTCCCTCTTTTGCCTTGGCCCAGAGATAATCGCATTTCTGTTTTTGAGTTGCCTGGTTCAGTTCTATTTCTTAAGCAGGATGTAGTTACTGCATTTTTTACCCAATTCTCTATATTGATTGTGTGTCATTTCTGTATCTATGTGATAGTTTTCCTAAAATCAGGTAAAACAATGACTGATACAAGGGCTAGTCAGTTTTGAAGTCCTTTGTGCCAATATTTATTATATTTGAAAGTTATTCAAGTCCTTATGACTAAGTTAATCTGGGAACTAATAGCATATCTTTAAAAGCAGAAAAGGAGATAAAAAGTATCTGTTACAAATAATACAATGTTGTATCAAGAAGGAGTCATGATCATCCAAACAAGATGGGTAGTAATGAGACTCGTGGAAGGAGGTGGCTTCAAGATATAGTAAGCTGATGGGAATAAGATTTGTATAAATGGAAAATGAGAATTACTTTGAGATCTTATGACTTAGACCAGAAAATCCACAATGGTGTGAGAAAAGATTATGATAATTTAGTCTCTGAAAGCACTAGGGATGTGTTCAAGTGAATTGCTTAAAGGAAAGAATTATATAAATAGTAATATTTTTGCTTTTTATATTTTTAAGATAGGCTTCCAATATACACCCCAAAGTGGTTTTGCATTCCTCCTACCTTAGCTTCTGTAGTACTAAGCATGTAGCTTTGTCATGACACCAATATCATAAGTACGTTTAGGTTGAAATGGGAAATCTTTGATTGATGTGTCTGTGTATTTGACCGGAGAAAAGAAGAACATCAATGGTATTAAAGAAAAGATTGGTTGAAATACGGGTGAAGATTGGGTTTTCTAGGTAGACACTGAAGTCAACAAAACTGATAAGAAGGCTTTACTGAGTGTTTTCTTCCTCACCCAAGATCAGTATAGTCAGGGCATAGGAGAAGACATCAGAACATAATATAATAGTAGTGTCTTTATTCCTCTTGCTTTTACTCTTTTTTTCTGAGTTAATCATCACTTGTTAAGGGGAAACCTCACCTAAACCTTCTAGCACTATGAGTACTGGCCCTTTAAAGCATCAATCAATTGTGCCCCTACTCATTACAAACTCTACAATGAAACTGAACAGTTGGTTTTCCCTCCATGAGACTATTAGTTTCTTCAGCCAAAATAAGTCTATGCCTGTTTAGACTTCAGCACAGCAATTGGCTCATGAAATCTCTTCAAAACTGTTTGCTAATAGAATGAATAAATGAGAAGATAAATAAAACAGAAAGTGTCGGGGGCAATCTCGAGAAAACTGTGCGGTTTATGCAACACCACGTGAGTACTGTGACACAACAGACTGGAACTTCTGGTTACTCTGTAAGAAGATAGGCAATGCCAGGATTTCTGATGCTTCTGAAATCTCTCTCACCTAAAATTCTGAATATTAGCAATATATATCTGCCGCAAATCCAAGACAACATCGAGACGTCA
>NW_004952804.1:0-1729 GCF_000317375.1 Microtus ochrogaster
AACACAATTCAAAAGAAACACATAATTAAAAAATAACTTAAAATGCCCTATTGAAACAAACAAAGGAGAGCAGAATTCACCAGCTGATACTGATCTCAAGTCCTACACGGAGTTTAGAAGCTGAAATCAGTTAAGACATCAAAAATCACTCACAGGAACAAGCCCCTCTAGTTGACATGCAATGATATACTCTGCTTGTAGAACACAGCATTTTGTGCCACGTGTTAAGTTCATTCGCTCCCTCATTTGATGGTGTAGAGCTTAGACCCTTGGCTCATGTTTGACACAGCGCATTAAAAATTCACGAAGCTCATTAGTCACCGGTGAAGAGTTAAAATGCAAATGGACAAAAGCCAAATGCTGCCTCAGTGACTTTTTTCCTAGCAAGCCGAAGTCCAGAAAAACAAGTTTCAAGGACCACGCAGAGGAGACGCAGGGAAAGGCAGGCTCTTGCCTCTCTGCAGGTGCCTCAACTTGCCCAGGTAGTCTCCCACAGTCTGGGAGCAGTAAGGACCAGCAAAAAGAACCATCAGAAGCCGTGCGGTGGCGGCGCACGCCTTTAATCCCAGCACTTGGGAGGCAGAGGCAGGCGGATCTCTGTGAGTTCAGTTCGAGACCAGCCTGGTCTACAAGAGCTAGTGCCAGGACAGGCTCCAAAACCACAGAGAAACCCTGTCTTGAAAAAAAAAAAAAAGAACCATCAGGGCCCACGCCACTCAGAGCCCTCAGAGCCGACTCTGACTTGGCACATTTTCATCTGCAAAGTAACAGGGTCTCGAAGAACCTTAATAGGTTCCCCAACTTTTTCTTTTCCTACCTAAGAATATACAAAATAGAAGAGAGAAGTGGGCATTACTTATACTAATTAACAATATTCAAACACAATGGGCCAGCCAAGGTTCACCAGAACTAGATCGGAACACCTGTGACCTGAATGGAGGGAGATGGGGGAGGAGAGGGGAGTCATACCTGTGTTGTTGAGTGTACAAGTCTGATGGATTCAAATGCCATGATGGCGGACAGCTGGAATGTTGCAGATGCGTAGGCAAAATTATCTCTGGCTATGTGGTCCGCTCAGTGGTCTTATTGCCCACTAGTGTCTGACCTCACAGCCTCCTAGCAGGTGAAATCTCTAGAAGGTAATCTCAGCAGACCACCATCTTCTACCACCTTCAAAGTTACGGATATCATTAATGCCTAAACCTGCAACAGGGATCACCCTGCTTTGCTGCAAACCACCCACCCAAATGATGTTCCTACCATTATAGTTGGGGAATGGCTTGGTTGTGCCTTTCCTTTGTTCTGGGGCTATAAAGAGCTCATGTGGCCACTTCCATGATGGAACATGTCATTTCAATGGTGGACATGTGGCCTGAACCCACATTCCAAGGCTACCCTCACTCCTGTTTGGCTCCATGTAAAGTCTGAATTTTTAAAATTTTCACTAATTTCAAATTTCTATGTACTTGGTCTTACTCATATCCTCTTGCCCAGATCCACCTCCACCCCCTACCGTTCCCCCAATTTCATGTCTTTAAAAAAATTAATAGCTGGTTGTGGTGGCACACGCCGGTAGGATTTGCTGAAGAAGGCAGAGGCAGGAGGATCAAGAGTTCGAGGCCAGCCTGGGCTACACATGGGGGGCTGAAGAGATGGCTCAGTGGTTAAGAGCATTGCCTGCTCTTCCAAAGGTCCTGAGTTCAATTCCCAGCAACCACATGGTGGCTCA
>NW_004952805.1:0-1728 GCF_000317375.1 Microtus ochrogaster
GTCCTCATTGTCCGCTATGTTCAGCGAGTCCAGTTTTATCCCAGGCTTTTTCAGACCCAGGCCAGCTGGCCTTGGTGAGTTCCCGATAGAACATCACCATTGTCTCAGTGTGTGGGTGCACCCCTTGCGGTCCTGAGTTCCTTGCTCGTGCTCTCTCTTCATCTGCTACTGATTTGGACCTTGAGATTTCTGTCCGGTGCTCCAATGTAGGTCTCTGTCTCTGTCTGCTTTCATCGCCTGATGAAGGTTAATATGGAGGATGCCTATATATCAATAGAATACAAGAGATAGAAGAAAGAATCTCAGATTCTGAGAGCTCACATTTTAACACAAGCAGGAAGCAGAAAGCAGGCTGGGAGTGGTTCTGGTGTTTGGGCTCTCAAAGCTCCCACCCCAGTGGCATTCTTCCTCCAGCACGGCCACACATCCTAAGCCTTCCCAGAGGATGCCACCAACTAAAAGTTGTAAGTATCAAAATGCCCAAGACTATGGGACACATCATGTAAATCACCACAATCCAGAGAAGCCATACATCACAGTATTTTAATATGAAAATGCACAGCCATATTTCTTTGTACAGTTTAGTGAAGGGATTTGATGATGAGGCCCGTATATACAGTCACCAAACATGGCACCCCCAAAAGTAAGACTGATAGAGCTGGGTCAAGTCATCGTAAATGGCATTTTCTGAAATAGTGAGAATTCCTGGTGAGGTTTCCAGCAAATCAGAATAACTTCAAAATGAAACAAAACAAAAACAACCTTGTTGCTGGATCCCTGGAATTTTGTTTACAGTTTTTAAAGCATGCAAAAAAGCACTTTGAAATGTCAGCTGTACTCTGACTCTAGACCCAGACTGAGATACTTCCATATTTTTTTTAATTTATTTATTTATTAAGGATTTCTGCCTCCTCCCCGCCACCGCCTCCCATTTCCCCCCCCTCCCCCCGATCAAGTCCCTCTCCCTCATCAGCTTGAAGAGCAATCAGGGTTCCCTGACCTGTGGGAAGTCCAAGGACCGCCCACCTCTATCCAGGTTTAGTAAGTTGAGCATCCAAACTGCCTAGGCTCCCCCAAAGCCAGTATGTGAAAATGCTCCTTTTTGTATTTTCTTTTCCTTTTAAAGATTTTTTATTTATTAAAGTATTTAGTTATTATATATTTATTTATTTAAATATGAGCCAAAACTAAAGGAAATCAAGATTGTCTTTGTTGAAGCAACAATGAGGCATCAGGCTCTAATTGACAACCTAAAAGAGAAACATAATCCAATTAGAGTTTTTTTTTTATAGGATTGTTTAGGTTAGGTTTCTAGAATAGTTTAGTGTTCTAGAATGTCCCAGGTTAGGTTTCTAGAATAGTTTAGTAAAACTCTTAAGTTTTAGAACAGGGTATCTGGCAGTCCTTTTTAATCAAGAGACATGGGTGGTTAGAACCCCAAGGGACACATTACAGCAGTAAAAAGTACTTTTTCAGAAAGAGGAAGTGTTCCATCATTGGAAAACAGAGGTTCTAGAATTGGCCTGAGTATTTAAGATAGACCCCATACCCACTGTACCCCCTCAGTGGCAGATAGAAACGGAAAAGCTGAAATAAACCAAGGTCTTGTACGATATCTGGGCAATATACATAACAGGAAGAGAATGGTTAGTGAGAAAAATAATATCCAAATAACACCACATATGTCAAAGTATAATATGTGATAACTTTTTTTTTTTTTTTGGTTTT
>NW_004952806.1:0-1728 GCF_000317375.1 Microtus ochrogaster
AAAGTTGTCATAATTTTTCTTCCTTTTCTTATTTTTTATTTCATTAACAAATCAACATCCTGTTTGAATGTTACCTAGTTTTAAATTTGAGAACGTTTTCTCTCTCTTCCATTGTTTTCAAAAGATATACTGCCTTCCCACACTATATTTTATGTTCGACTTACTGTATATCCCAGGTTGCCGCTGAACTCACAGCAAACCCCTGTTCAATATCTCAAGTGTTGGGTTTGCATGCATGAGTCACCATACCTGGCCTACATTTTCTTATTGATAATTCTCCTTTTGCATTTATAAAGTGAATTTCATTGGTTGAAACACATTAAGTAACCAAGCAAAAGCATATGCAACATGGAGTTATTTTCCTCTCACTTGGTGGGTGACATTGAATGTTAATCTGATACTTGTTCATCCCTGGCACGTTAGATAGTTTGACATAAACTGATAACAACATTGTCATAAAATAGCTTTTCCAATTGAGAGCCCATTATTATCCTTATTTATCGGTTTACCAGTCTTTGATTAGATCCCTCCTCTGTCTCTCACAGTATGTGAGTTCTGAGAACATGAATAATCCCAAATTGATAATTCTACTTTTAGACGATGTAACTGAATATTCTAAATCTAAAAGAGGCTGGGAGTAACTAACTGTAAGGTAGCAAGTATTATTTTTGAGATTATATTTTTCTTAAATTACATCTTTCTAAGCATGTATTACTTCCATGACTATAGAAAACACATACCCATGGCTGCCTGCCCCCATGAGAATGCTCTAAGTTTCCTAAACGAAACAATGATTGTTTCTATTTGTTGTTATTGTTTTAAGTTTATGTTTATTAATTAGTTTTAGTGGATCCTATGAGGTATCAAGGGAAACAGGTGCAAAAATTATGGACAATGGGGGGAGTTGTAGATTTGAAGAAAGTTAAAATGTTATGATGCACTAATTGTTTTTTGTCCCTTTGCTACAAAGTAGGTGAAGTGGGAAGAGGGACTCTCAATTGCAGAATTGCCTTATTTAAATTGTGGGCATATCTGTGGGGTGTTTTCTTGGTTAATGATTGATGGATTGATGTGAGAAAGCCCAGCCTAATATGAGTTGTGACAGCTCTGGGCAGGTGATCCTCAGTTGTGTAAGAAGACAAGGTAGGCAAGCTGTGGAAAAAAAAATACAGTAAGCCGTCATCTTCTATGGTCTCTGTCTCACTTTCTGCCTTCTGGTTCCTGCTTGAGTTCCTGCATGAATTTGGTCAGTGATGATCAGTGTTGTGGAAGCATAAGCCAGAAAACTATTTTTTTCTTATGCATTAGCTTTGGTTGGCGTTTTATCACTGCAGAGGGAAAGAATTAAGACCTTATGGAGAGTGGTGCTTATAGATCATCACAGTGTGGGCAAAGGAGAAAAGAGGTCAGCAAGATTTGCAGAAAAGCAGAGGGCATGTAGGTTTGAAATGTAAGTGACAACGCTGGCCTGGAGATTGAGAATAGGAAACTAAGACTTCAAGAAAAGAAGTAAGAGTTGAGAAGGCTGTGCAAAATGCAGAGAAAAAAGGAGGCATGTGAGCCGCCAAAAACCATGGTTTGAATTAAGACAGGTCATTAGCTGAGATTAAGAAGACTGTGACTGAGAAAGCAGGGGATAAACCCGGACTCTCTGAACATGGCAGACAATGAGGGCTGATGAGAAGCCAAGGACAATGGCACTGGGTTGTGATCCTACTTCATGTTCTG
>NW_004952807.1:0-1726 GCF_000317375.1 Microtus ochrogaster
GGGGGGGGGTCAAAGTTCCTGTCATTGCTGACGGTAACTCCTCTTTCAAGCTCTGCTCTCAGGGCTTGGGTGTGCTGGGCATTTGATGTGTCTCAGTACACAAATGCCCAAGTCCATTGCAAGAATCCGTTCCTGCTCTGTGGTCCATTACGCATGGGGAGGGGCGTATGGGACTTCCACTGGGCTGTGTCTAGGAGTCAGTTCTGAGCTTGGTCCCTGACTCGGATATAAGGGAGAGTTCTAAAGGAAGCTGGACAAATGGATTTGTTCCTTGGGATTCTTCCCGCAGGGCCCCTTTCCCCTGAATCTCCCAACACAGACCCATCATTTTAAGGACAAGACAGAAAATATCCCAGGAACTCAGATGAAGCATGTGGATAGAGGAGGAAGCTGTATTTGCATGGCAAGCATGTGTTCTGAGGTTAGAATTCAGATGAATTTGCAGTGGCCTTAAGGGAAGCACTGGAGGCTTAGTGCACCAAAGCTCGCTCCCCAGACCTATCGTGTCAAGAGTAATGGAAGCAGCTATGTGGGTGTGGGCAGGTGTCTGAGTATTTAGACAATGACACCAAGATTCAACCCCACCCAACCCCATCCAACTCACCCTGCAGCTACGTGGCAGGGACCCAGACCTCCATTGGAACTTGCCAGATCCCACACCCACTCCGCCAAGAACCCTCTAGCTTACCCACGTGGTGCCAAAACAAATTAATGCATCTTAATGCAACTCTCTTCGGAAAAGTTTCTCTTTGTAGTCGATGGTGATTAATACGGAGACCCACACTGGCCACATGGTACAAAGAAGCAGAGACTGGGACGCTCAGCCATATCTATAATCACATCCCCTCTTCCCAAAACTCAGGGATCACCATGGAGGAGGTGGAAGGACTGTAAGAGCCAGAGGCATTAGGTGTCTGAAGCACAGCAGTGACCTCTGGACAAAACAGCAGCTACACATAGGAGCTCACAGCACTTGTGACAGCTTATACAGGCCCCATGTGAGCATAGTCCAGGCCAGAGCCCAGCATGGAGCAGGGAAGTAGACATAAAGTCCCTCTCCAAGCTATTAGCAATTGGTAGGTGCCGCTGCTGGGAGAGGGAAGGTTTTAAACACTTTTAACACGTTGCCCCTGTGCTCCAGGCGAAGGCCATACATCCAAGATGGCACAGGTAGCGCAAATTGGTCTTAATGGGTGAAGACCAAAAAGGATAAGAGGGAAGGAGTGGATCTAGGAGGAGGTAGGGGAAGAGGGAATGTGACCAAAATACATCGTATGAAATTCTCAAAGAACCGCTAGAAAAAATAAAAAAGGATTCTTCCCCAAGAGAGGGGCCTGCTTGGAACTCCCTGCTGAACTATGGGCTGAACCCATAGATGTTGACTCCAGGTATATGCCCGTTAGGAAGTGCATAGGGGTTCAGTGGACCATTCCAAACCCTTGGCCGCCCATATGGCCCTGGTTAAACTCACTGGGTCACAAAACAAAGCAGAGAGACAGGAGTGTGGGGAAGAGACTTGTAGGGAAGGGGAGGGGTGGTGGGCAGGAAGGAGATAAAGGAGGGGGTGGTGACAATAATTAGACTGTGCGTGTCTATGCAGGAAGCTATCAAAAAATATCAAAAGCTTTTTAGAGAAGATTCTCCCCAAGAAATAATGTAGCTTTGGCTTATAGAACAGCAGAATCATGCAGATACCGTTAGAAGCAGTGTAGAGATAATTTATATC
>NW_004952808.1:0-1726 GCF_000317375.1 Microtus ochrogaster
TAATTATAATATAATAATAATAAAACAATTTTTAGCTGCTTGTTCATTAAGTTTATTATCTTTACAAAAAATTTCATAAAAATTGCTTTAGCTCTCAGCAGCCCATTTCTGAGCTCTCAGGAATCTTGCCTATTTTCTAGCAACCTGATCTTTGTTCTGGCAAGGAACATTTTAGGATGGTTCTACCTCTTCTTCACTTTTCTCTTGGGTAGCAGCATGAGCTTCCTTACACATCTCTTCCATGTCTGGAGTTACATTGTTCCCTCTTTATTTGAGAGAATTGTTTCTTATAAGTATCTTCATTGTTTTCTATTATGTGAAACTAGTATTTTACGATGTTCTGACCCACGGTGTGCTCACACTGTACTTCTGTGTTGAACTCCTTGCTTTCAAAATCGTAACTGGGGAATCATTTGGTACTATGAGGGCTAGAAAGCCTCCATCCACAGCTCCCTTCAGGGCCCCAAAAACTTTATTGCCAGTTGCAGTTCGGGAAAGACCTGCATCCAAATAGCAAGTGAAGGCACCAGGCTGACCATCAATGCTTTCCACATTGTATTCATCTCCAGTCACCTGCACTTGGCATTCATAGATCTTGTCCATACCAAACCCAGCAGCAGGCCAGTACAATAGGTTATGGCACAATTTAGCAGGCCAACTTTCACTCCTTATTTTGGCAATTTATGTGCATATGCTGTGCAGATTATCACATCCTTTCTATATAAACATACTCAGTTTGCCCGATGATATCTCTCTTAGTTACATGAACTATCACCCTATACTTAGGTGTGTTGTACTGATTTTTGTCCTAGATTACCAATCATTTCCAGGCATAGTAGTTAGTTTTATTCTTGCGCTGCCTTCTAAATCTCACTTGGTACCTCGTAAAGTAGGCTTTATTCTTGACAACTTTCACAAACCCCATCCTGCAGGACAGAAACTCACAATCGCAGTTCCACACACCTGCAGGCCTAGTGGTGCTAGGGGAAAAAGCAATTATAGCATTTTAAAATTAATAATATTTTATTATTATTATGAATATACTACAATTTTATTTTCTGCCCTCCTGTCGAGGGCCATCTGAACATTAGATTTGGTAATTTTGAAAATTCCAGTTTTTTTGTTCTCGTACAAGTATTTTTGGTAACACATGTTTTCATTTATTGTGGTATTTACAGGAAAATAACAATGATTTTCCAAATGTTCTATCAATTCATACCTTTCCCACACTAAGTGACTCTTCTAGTGGCCCAGTATCCACAGTAATCCTTGTTTTGTTGTCTTTATTTTAGCTAATCTAGTGGAAGTGAAATGATATTTAATTATGGCTGGTATTAAAAGTTCTTTATGATACCTCTGGCTTTCCAATATATGCTCTCTCTTTGCTTTACTTTTCTTAGTAAGCTTCAAGAATAGGGTGGAATAAAAGTGTTAAACATGGCAAATGCAGGGCAAATCTCTTAGGTTTGAAGTTAACTATGTGTTGCATTGATACAGTGAAAAGCCCCTGAATTTCTCATTTTTTGAGAATTTAAGAATGAAAACACAGAGTTCACAAACCTTCTTTGTGCAGGAGTCACATTTCTTAGATAAGTACAGCTGCCATTTCTTGTCGGTGACGAGAATCATTGTCTCTTCCTTCTTCTTCTTCTTCTTCTTCTTCTTCTTCTTCTTCTTCTTCTTCTTCTTCTTCTTCTTCTTCTTCTTTCTTTTCTCCTTCTCCTTC
>NW_004952809.1:0-1725 GCF_000317375.1 Microtus ochrogaster
CAAAAAAGTACAAATCATTGGCAGTGAATTTAAATTCCAGGAACAGTGCTTTTTTTATGTATCTTCAGTGTGCTTCATCATGGACAGAGATAGAGTGTAGATACTTGTTATTTTATATGTATGACCAAAAATTGACATTAGGCAATGGAATTGCAAAAGCTGCAATGTTTGCTACCAGGAAAATTTCGAGAACTTTTCAAAGGACCTACTCCATGTTTAAAAAATATTTTTCATGTCTGATTAATGAGAAACTTTTGAAACAATTTAATCTATCCAGGGATGTGAGTGTCAGTGTCTATTTTTCAAGGCTGATTACAAAGGAACTTCTGAAGCAGTTTAATATGTTCAGGGATGCTAAACAAATATGTCAACATTCATTTTCCATTTATGGCTGCAGCCGTTAGAGGAAGAAATGTGGAAATAAACAGAATTTAGGATTTTCTCTCACTACTTTTTAAAGAACTTAGAGACTTGAGCACATTTTATTATTTATAGAGGAAGCAAAGCACTAACTGATATGAATGCGTTTCTGATAGCAGTTTTTGTAGCTTCTTAAGAAGTGTCTGGGTTGGCAGTTGGCCACCAAGTGATCTATAACCTTATAGCTCACTATTATGCAAATAGAAATTTGGCAAGAAGACATGTGTTCTAAGATTTCCTTGGGGGACAAACACATCTTTAAACATTTGAATATTTAAACGTTTAAATGTTTGGCAGTTAATTTGAGACTGACGTACCCTTAAAAAGTAGTATAAAATCTGTCCTGTAACACTGAAGTAGTTGCTAGTGGATTTTTTTGTGTATTTAAAGACCAGTGTTTTCTATCTTAAGGGCATAGAATGTATGCTCACACATATATTATATGATTATAGAATGCTTATATATTCATATACAATATTAATATATAATACGTATATAACTATATTATATAACATATAACTTATAATATACATACTTCTATTTATATTAATAATAAAAATATATAACACTTATATAATTTAGAAGCATGTTTAAAGAAACAGAAATATACTTTCTGAGACTCATAGAACCTAGAGGCACTATTTTAAGTTACCAGGCAGAGTTCAAATTATTAAAATTCACATATCCAATCACCCTTATCACTGTTAATGCTATAAAATCAAGCTGACAAGTTCACATGCATCCAACCATGCTTTGTTGGAAATTAATATTGATGAATGACAGATAAAATGTAATCAAGATTAGATGTGAATAATTAATCTTGGCTAGGTCAGTTTAGGAGAAGTGTTTTCTGTTTTTTGCTCTTATATTTAGCAAGTAGAGGTCAGTCCGACAGCTGTGGAAAACAAATCTCTATCAAGCTACCCTGAAGCATATAAGGCCCATTGTCAAAGCTCAGTGGTGCCACCCAAGCTGAGCAGTGCAATAAAGATCTAGAGTCATGTGAATGCTGTGTTCTATTTACGGTTTTTCTACACTTCAAAGAAATGCCTGACAAATTTCATTTCTCTATGCTGGATAAATCAGCAAACATATTCAACAAGATGTGTTGCTTAAAATTCATTGCAAGCTTGTAAACTTGCTCTACACTGTACTGGGATTTTTCAATATCAGATTAAATCACGTAATGAATCACCTCCAAGAATCCACTGAGTTTGGAATAAAGGGTAATGAAATATACAATGTACGGAATAAGACATGTCATATTTTAATCTTTGTGCTAAGTGAAAATCTAGACATGCGTTT
>NW_004952810.1:0-1724 GCF_000317375.1 Microtus ochrogaster
GTGCAAAGACACCTCTCTGCAGTTCAAATGCTTTTCTACTCTATGCTTATTGTTAGAGGATTAGATACTATGCAGATTTCAAAATTCTTTTTTGATAAAGAAAATTTGTATTATTGTGGGTATGATGTGTGTGTGTGTCATGAAGAGCCGTGGCATCTGTGGAGGCCAGAGGATAACTTTGTGAAGCTAGTTCTTCCCTTCTGCCTTTACAAAGGATCTAGGGATCTAATTCGGGTCACCTGCCACTCCTAACACTTTCTAAAGGGTTGCCGTGCAAAACTGTAAATATACCTGTCATCCAGTTCCTAGCCCAGATCCCACGTGTACATACTGATTAGATAACTAATCATGGCGCTCAATATTTGTCTCTTTAGATCTTCCACTTTTGTGAAGGATGCCAATATGAGCTGATGTTTTTATAAATAGTTCTTGGCTTGTTTGATGTTTATTGAATGATCCTTTCTCTGACTTTATATGGGGGCTCTGTGTGGTGCTGTTGTTCTCTGCAAAAGTTTTCTGAGTATTGATCATAAATGAAAGCTCTGCTCAGACCTGAAAGGTGACCTCTTCTGCCTTCAACACCTCTTTTTCTCTCTCTGCAGCTTGGTAGATTTCATCGTTAAGATCGGAGCTTTGCAAAACACAGTGGTCATGAGGCCCCGAGGTGAAGACAAGGTCTACATCATGGAAGACAGCCTTCATGTCAAGAACTAAGTCGCAGTTGCTCACTGAGGGTCTTCCTCCTGCGATTGCAGCAGACAACAACTGGATATGACCATGCTGAACATCTTTTGATCTCCAGGGTCATTTTCTGTGTTTGTTCATCTGGTGTCCCCACTTTCCACCTTTAGTGGAGAGGATGGACCTCTCGCTGTCTCTGCTCACATCATGCTTAGTCTTGCAAGTCACTGGGGAGCGTTCTCTCAAACATGGACACTTCATAATTTAATGTTTTCTTTAGACCTCATAATTCTTGTGCCCTTGAAAAACAATCATTGGTAATTCAGGAAATGGGTTTCTATCTTAGTTACCAAAACCATCTGTAAGAGATGAATAGGATTATAAAATTAAAGGGGGGAGTACTTAATTTAGAAGTACTCTGATTATGTCTTGTCTATTTTATTGTAACTCAAAATGCCACTTTCCTTACCTTCCCTGAGGGACTCAAATCTTGGGAAATCGAGGTTTTAATTTTTGTCATAGATAAATAGATGGGAGTTGAGTCTAATGTCACCATTAGAGGCATGTATGTTTTCTCCTGTCTCTGGAACTATGGTTCATTATTATGTGGTTACATATAATATGCATTAATACCTCATATAATTCCACATGGCTATAATTCTGGAACTCAGGAGCAGGAGAACTGAAAGGGTGAGATCAGACTGAGCTACACAAGCAATTTTGAGGCCATTCTGAGCATTGATACACTTTCTCAAAAAACAAACATGTCAGGGTTAGAGGTTCACACCAGTAATCCTAGCCCTCAGGAAACTGAGGCAGGAGGATGGCCATGATTTCCATCCTTCCCTGGGTTGCATAATAAGTTTAGGTCAGGCTGGGATACAGAGAATTGCAGGGCTTCTGGGCTAGCTGGTTGGAGTCAGACTCTGTGAGGTTGCCTTGCTCTCAGTTCCCATGCACTGTGTCCTGAATAATCCTGTTCAGAGCCACCACGATGGGGAGAATTGTGGATCAGTTCTGTGAACACGGAGTGACAGGGCTAA
>NW_004952811.1:0-1724 GCF_000317375.1 Microtus ochrogaster
CATAGTAGTCATCAGAGCCTTAAGTGTTTTTGTTTGGAATTTTGATCTAAGAGCAAAAAAAGCCAGAGATGTGTTTTAAGAAGTAGATTTACTTTTTATCTCATTTAAACAATTGTTTTACATTCCATGTAAAGTACAAACTATTGAGGCAAAAATGGAAACGAGAAAAGGGATTAGCATATTTTAGCATGTAATAAGAGAAGTGATCTTATCTTTTACTAGAATGGTGTAGCTTGATTTGTGGTTTCTGACAGAGTTAACAAGACTGAGTAAGAGAACAGAAGCGTGTAAACAAGTAAAGGAAGATGCTTTTGTCTGAGCTGGACCACCTAGTGAAGTGCTTCTCAAACTGGGGGTCAAGACCCCTTTGGGATTGAAAGACCCTTTCACAGGGGGTCACATACCAGATAGCCTGCTTATCTGCTGTTAGGATTCATAACAATAGCACAATTACAGTTATAAAATAGCAACAACAACAATAACAAAAAAACACAATTTTCTGGTTGGGAATCACCAAAACATGAAGACTTGTGTTAAAGACTCACAGCATTAGAATGACTGAGAAGCATTGCTCTAGTGTGTGGTCTTGCTTTACGCTAAAAGTTAGGGGTAAGAATTGACCAGTCTTCCAGAGTTGGCAATGGTGAAGTTCAGAGAACTACATTTATAGTTCAGAAAACTATGTTTATAGTTCATCGCTCCCTAGACAGGGTCTACCAGAATGATCTACAAATAGAAGGTAATGCACGTACTATGTTAATACCTGCTTAGATATTTATACTTAACTGTTTTAATCTGATGTCATCTTTAAAAGTTTGATTGCTATTCTTTTTATTTCAGAATAAAGTGAAACTGTGTCATCAAATACTCAATCCTGCGACTTTTAATACAACTCTTTAAAAAGAGCGTTGCTACTTTTCTATGGGAAGCAATGATTCAGACTCTGTTCCAATGTTGTTTCTCTTCAGACTCCTCCCCCAGTACTAAGTCTATGGTAACATTTCCCTTGTAGCTGCTTCCTTAATGCTCCTGCTATGCCTACAAAACCTGTCAGATGGCTTCAAATGTGAAAATGAGTGTACTGTTTTGATACTTGGAAATGAAATGATGGAAAAATGTTCCAGATATTTGCATACTCCAGAAAGGCTAACTGATAAAGTATGGAAGGATAAATAGGGGTTGATGAAAAGCAGCTTGAATATGAATTCCACGCACTAATTTTTTGAGCTCCTGTTAGGAAATACATACAACTTAGTACATATATCAAGATCAAGGCTGGAAGATTAAAATATGAACGTTGTATCATTAAATATTATACATGTTATCTTTAAAAAACTAATGGTAAGTTTATTTTGGTCATCACACATGCTTGGCTCTGGTATTAGACTCTTAGTTATCTATTGACTTATGGTTTCCTTGACAACCCCACCAGCATTTTTCTACCAAGGACCATGTTATCTAATTTTGTACATAGTAATCTTAGATATGATTGATGCCAAAGAAGCTTTTGTTGACAGGACAAAGCATGGATTGGCATCTGCTGGCATTAGAAATTGTATGCATGCAATGACTGCTATTGGACATGTTGGTGCCCCGAAACACCTTGTAATTGGAAGATGATGCTATTATTTTCCTTGGGCTAAATGGAGCTTTAGCTTACCTGAGAGTCACTTGTACTGTTTCGTTGAGGTGATGAGAACATTCGGAGGTTTTTTGTTCAGCCA
>NW_004952812.1:0-1723 GCF_000317375.1 Microtus ochrogaster
ATTCAATCTCTTCCATATAATATATTTTGATTATATTCTCAATCCCTCAAGTCCTCTTAGTTCCTTGATAGCTGTCGGGATGGGGGAACCAATTTTCTTCAATGGCGTGACATGGGGCACATCAACCTATAGACAGAAGTTTCTGTCTTGCTTGGACCCGCAGCCATTCAGTCCCAAATAAGCACACAGAGGCTTGTATTAATTAAAAACTGACCTATTGCTCAGGCTTATTACTACCTTTTACAACTTAAGTTAACACATAATTCTTATCTATGTTTAGCCATGTGGCCTTCTCATCTTGCTTCCTCTGCATCTGGCTTGCGTCTGTCTTTGCCTTTCTTCTCCCAAGAATTCTCCTAGTCTGATTGCCCTGCCTATACTTCCTGCCTGGATACTGTCAGTCGCGTTTTATTAAACCAATATGAATGACAACTCTTTACAGTGTACAAAGCATTATCCCACAGCATCAGCCACACTCCAGGCAGGCCCCTTGCTCAGGAGCAGTGTGCCGCCACAAACCAGACTCCAAGTTTCTGTTTGATGCTTGTTTGTATTTTTTTCTTTCTTTTTTTCTTTTTGGTTTTTTGAGACAGGGTTTCTCTGTGGCTTTGGAGCCTGTCCTGGAACTAGATCTTGTAGACCAGGCTGGTCTCGAACTCACAGAGATCCACCTGTCTCTGCCTCCCGAGTGCTGGGATTAAAGGCTTGCGCCACCACCGCCCGGCCTCTTGTTTGTATTTTTTAAAATTTATTTTCCTTTTTTAAAAAGAAAATGAACTATCTTTTTTATTTTACGTACCAATCCCAGTTCTCTCTCCCTCTCCTCCTCCCATTCCCTCTACCTATCTCTCCACCCCACCCCTCATCCACTCCTCAGGGTGAGGCACATTGTCCTCCCTACTATATCTAGATTGAGCAAGGTGTCCATCCAAAGAGAATAACTTCCCTAAAAGTCAGTACAAGCAGTAGGTATAAATCCTGGTGCCACTGCCAGGAGCCCCTCAGTCTGCCCCAGCCATACAACTGTCACCCACATTCAGAGGGACTAGTTTGGACCTATGCTGGTTCCTTCCTTGTCCGGCTGGAGTTGGTGAGCTCCCATTAGCTCAGGTAGACTGTTTCAGTGGGTGTACCCATCATGGCCTTGTTTGTTTGTATTTTTAACAAACAAAAAAGATCTGGAATAATTTTCTTTTAAATGGTAATAAGGCTATAATTTGAATTTATGAATGTTTTGCGTTCCAGCCATTTCTCAGATGTCTCTGCCATCAGGGATTTTACAGCTAAGCAGGGAAGGCAAACTGTAACTGTCATTTAGAGTTCCGTCACCGAATAGAGGAAAGTGGGCCATGGGTATGAAGTGAACAGCAGGGAAGTGGCTTTTGTGGTAGCTGGGGAAAGAAGGATATGGGGAGGCCTTTCTCTGCTGGAGGGTCAGTGGGCAAAACATCTGAATGGACGCACACAGTATGCTCAGAACCACAAGGAGCCAGTGTGGCCAGGGCAGAACTGGAGCCAGGGGGAGGGGGGAACAGGCAGAGCCAGGCCAAGAGACTGTGGGCCAAGGGAAGGACTTAGGATTCAAAACCTCTTTTCATGTCTGCATAGTGATCCCTTGTCCTCTGAACAGAGAGAACCTTCAGCAATCCGTGTTTGTCTGGGGTCTGGAGATTACAGTTGCCCAGTGTGAGCATTCCCAGGGTGGTGATTGGTTGGCTGAGGT
>NW_004952813.1:0-1723 GCF_000317375.1 Microtus ochrogaster
CTTTTAAACACCGCTTGGCCCATTATATCTAGCCTTTTCTCGGCTAACTCTCGCACCTGGACTAGCCCATTTCTAATAATCTGTTTAGCCCACGAGCTGGCTTACCAGGAATGATCTTAACCTGTGTCTGCCTGGAGTGGGAGAATCATGGCGACTCACTTACTCAGCTTCTTTCTCCCAGCCTTCTGTTCTGTTTACTCCTCCCACCTATGTTTTGATCTATGAGGGCCAAGCAGTTTCTTTATTGCTTAACCAATGAAATCAACAGATAGAAAGATGACCCTCCTCCATCAAAAAAAGATACTTTTAGGTGAGGTCCAGTGGAATACCTCCATGTTTTATGACTTGAGTATGCAGTGTAATGGCGTAAATGAACGCAGACAGATTGCAAAAATATATACAGCTTTAATGGGGAAATAGACTTACAGAACCACCCTTCCTGCAGAGACCAGGAAAGCAGAAGCAAGCACTGCGAGCAAGCTTGCCAGATTTATATGTAAACATTAGCCCGAGGTTAACACGCCCCCTAAGGGGCGGGACTTATCCCTACAATGCAGTGTTTCATCTATGGGGTTTTACTGTAAAGTTATGAAGTGTAACCTAGAGCAACAGCAATTACCTATAATGCTTGAGGGTTTTGGAATTCTACTGGCTACCAACTCCAAAGCTCTTACTCCTTTCTTGACACCAGGCCTTTTCTTTGTTAGCTTGTGGTATCTTCTAGGATGGTTGCTGCCCTGTTGCAGGGTAATTCCATCTTAACAAATTTAAATGTGTTTATGTGTATATTTTAGGAAGATTCTGTCAGAGTTAAGAAAGTTCATGGCAAATTATTTTATTATTAACAGAAAAAACAGGATCCAGGGTATTTGTGCTGTAAGAATTATTATTCAATAATTATTGAGTATGCAATTCCTCAGTGTTCAGGGTGAGTTAGATTACTTGGTTTTCTTGGTAGTTGTATGATATTTTAGAATTATTCCTCATACACCTGCTGACCCTCTCCAAATGACTGAGGAGGTTGGGAGTTTACATGGCTCCAAGAATATAGTAGAAAAGAGACCTCATGTGCACATTGGGTCTTACCTCTAGCTTCTTGCATCCCTTCTCCATTGTGCTCTCCCTTTAGCATTTAATGTTAATGTTGAACTGTCACTCACAGCACTCTCATGACTTCTTGTAAATGATGAAGCAAAATTGTAGCTTGATTCTCCTTTAATACCAGGGCACAGAAAGCCCCTCCAGCAGAAGAAGGCATGCTGGCACTGCTGGTCCATGATGAGTTCCAGCCATAACCTTTTAGACCTGGCAAAATGACCAGAAATGATAGTCTTTCTATGTTAGTTTAACTGCCCTGCAGTATCCAGATACGAGGTCAGAACTATTTTGTTATTTTTTTTTATGTGAAGTTGTTATTACTCTTGTGTTTATGTTGCTGGACAAAATATGGGTAGGTCCCTGACACTCAACCAAAAGGCTTTACAGAACAGGTTTCCTCTGAACAAGAAAATTTTACCAAAGATTTGGGACTCAAATTGGAGCTGCTGCCTAATCTTCGGTCTCTTTGGCTACCTTATAGAATTTAGGCTAATACAGTCTCCCCAATCAAATTCTTATATTCATTCTCTGTCTGTCTCCCTTCCTCTCTCTCTCTCTCTCTCTCTCTCTCTCTCTCTCTCTCTCTCTCCCTCTCTCTCCCCCCTCCTTCTCTCTCTTTTGTACT
>NW_004952814.1:0-1721 GCF_000317375.1 Microtus ochrogaster
TCCTAAAGATGTCTGACGATATTGACTGGTTACACAGCCGCAGGGGCGTGTGCAAGGTAGATCTTTACAGCCCAAAAGGACAACAAGATCAGGACAGAAAAGTGGTAAGATACAAACTGACTTCAAGGAGTATATGGGTATATACTGGAGCCCAAGATAAACTCATGGAAGCTGATATGTGGCTTCTCTAAGCATCTGAGCACAGTAAGGGCTTGCAGGGTCCAGAACAAGTATACATTCACACAGGGGTGAATCAGAGGAGGGGCAGAGTGAGGAGTGATGTAAGTCAACTGGAGAGAGGGAGGAGTAGGGAGGGAGGAGGGCCTAAGAGGGGAGGAGCAGGGAGGGAGGAGGGCCTAAGAGGGGAGGAGCCTAAGAGAGGGAGGGGCCTAAGAGGGAGGAGCTCAAGAGGAGAGGGAGGCAAAGGGGCAGAGCCTAAGTGGGAGGGGCCTAAGAGGGAGGAGCCCAAGAGGAGAGGGAGGCAAAGGGGCAGAGCCTAAGTGGATGAGCTGAAGAGGGAGGAGGTCCAAGGGGTGGACCCTAAGTGGGAGGGTCCTAAAGGGTGGCACCTAAGTGGGAGGGCCTGAGAGGAGGGAGGGGCCTATGAGGGAGGTGGTTAAAGGGGCGAAGCCTAAGTGGGAGGGGCCTAACGGATAGACTCTAAGGGGAGGGGGCTAGGGGTGGAGCCTAAGTGGGAGGGTCATAAAAGGTGGAAACTAAGTGGAAGGGGCCTGAGAGGGAGGAGGCCAAAGGGGAGTGGCCAAGGGGCAGAGCCTAAGTGGGAGGGGCTTAAAGGGTGGAGCATAAGTGGGAGGGGCCTGAGAGGAGGGAGGGGCTTAAGAGGGAGGCATCCAAAGGGGGCACCTAGAGAGTGGAGCCTAAGTGGGAGGGTTCTAAAGGGCGGAACCTATGTGGGAGGGGTCTGAGAGGAGGGAGGGGCCTTAGGGGGGGGTTAGGCCTAAGTGGGAGGGGCCTGAGTAGGGAGGAGCCCAAGAGGAGTGAGGGGGCCTATTGGGGAGGAGCCCAAGAGAGGAGGGACCAAAGCAGCAGAGCCTAAGTGGGGGTACCTAGGAGGAGGGAGGGGCCTGAGAGGAGTGAGAGGCCTCAGAGAGGAGGCCAAGAGGGGAGGGGCCTAAGGGGCAGAGCCTAAGTGGGAGGGGCCTAAGAGGGAAGAGTCCAAGAGGAGGGGGGCTAAAGAGGTAGAGCCTAAGTGAGAGGGACCTAAGAGGGAGGAGCCCAAAAAAAGAGTGGCCCAAGGGGGAGGAGCCCAAGAGGGGAGAAGTCAAAGGGGCAGAGCCTAAGTGGGGACATCTAAGAGGAGGGAGGAGCCTGAGAGTTGGGAGGGGCCTGAGAGAGGGAGACCAACAGGAGAGGGGACCTAAGGGCAGAGCCTAAGTGGGAGGGGCCTAAAGGATGGAAACCAGGTGGGAGGGGCCTGAGAGGAGGGAGGGGCCTAAGAGGGATGCATCTAAATGGGAGGGGCCTAAGTGGGAGGGGCCTAAGAGGGAGGAGCCCAAGAAAAAGGGGACCTAAGGGGTGGGGCCTAGGTGCGAGGGGCCTAAGAGGGAGGAGGACAAGAGGAGAGGCGGTCCAAGTGGTGGAGCCTAAGTGGGAGTGGCCTAAAGGGTAGAACATAAGTGGGAGGGGCCTGAGAGAAAGGAGGGGCCTAAGAGGAGTGAGGGGGCCTATTGGGGTGGAGCCCAAGAAGGGAGGGGCCTAAG
>NW_004952815.1:0-1720 GCF_000317375.1 Microtus ochrogaster
CTAAGGAGGGCGGTGGGGCCGAAGTGGGGAGGGTTCTGCCCAAGAAGGCTGGGGGGCCAAGGAACCTCTGAGCTCCCCGTCCCTGGCTGGCGCCGAGGGGCCAGAAACTCACCCCCTGGGCTCTCTTTTGTAAGTAGAAACTTTAGCTAGGCAGGTTTTTGTTCTGAGGGTCCCCTTCTTACCTCTACAGTATAGAGCAGGATTCTCTGAGGCTATCAAATTCTGGAGGAGGTAAACAGATCATGGAAGTTTCCATAGTTAGTGGGCAGCAAATTGAGAATAAGAGTTCAGCTCCTACCTGTTCTTGAGACTCTTTCCTGAACTCTGCCCTAAAAGGAGACTTACAGTAAAGTGTTTGATGTTCTCTTCTAGACAAATGAAGCTCCTTAATACTCAGATAGTAGGGTCTGTCTGATTTTTAGGAACACCCTTAATAACTCATTTTCAAGAACATCTACTGGTATCTTACTTGGGGTACAGGTTAGGAAAAATGCACTGAGTTGGGCTTTGTTAACCAAAATCTTATTCTGCTGGACATGGTGGTGACTTTCCAGTATTGACTGTTATGTAACTTAATAATAGTTTATGTGTGTGTTTAGCCTACATGTATACCTGTGCACTACATGTGTGCATCTCTCCTGGAGGTCAGAAAGGGGTGTCATATCCCCTGGGATTGTAGTTACAGCTGGTTGTGAACTGTCATGTGGGTACTGGGAATTGAACCCGATTATATGGAAGCAGTCTTGACCTCTGAATCACCTCTCCAGCCCCTGTTATTTTTTCCTTTTCTTTTAAAAATTTATTTATTTATTTTACATCCCTACCCCAGTTTCCCCTTCCTCCTATCCTCCCTTTCCTTCTCGTTTTTCTCTCCATCCATTCTCTTACTGTTTCTTTTCAGGAAGGGGCAGGCCTCCCATGGGTATCAACAGAGCATAACATATCAAGTTGTGTTAGGACTAAGCACTTCTCCTTGTATTAAGGCTGGGAAAGGCTACTCAGTATGAGAAGTAGGTTCCCAGGAGCCAACCACATCATTAGGGACAGCCTCTGCTCCCATTGTTAGGAGTCCCATGAGTAGACCAAGCTACACACTGTCACATATAAGCAGATGGCCTAGGGTAGTCCCGTGAAGGCCTCCTGGTTGTTGGTTCAGACTCTTTGAGTTCCTATGAGCCAGGTTAGTTGTTTCTGTTAGTTTTCTTGTCATGTCATTGATCCCTCTGCCTCCTATAGTCCTTCCCTCTCTTCAGCAGGATTCTCTGAGCTCCGTCCAATGTTTGGCTGTGGGTCTCTGCATCTGTTTTCATGAGTTACTGGATGGAGGCTCACTGATTACAATTGGAGTAGTCACCCGTCTGATCATGGGAGATGGCCAGTTTAGCCTACATATCCGGTATTTCTAGGAGTCATAGCCAAGTCATCTTTGTAGATTCATGGGAATTTCCTTTGTATAAGGTTTCTACCTGACTCCAAAATAACCCCTTTCCAGTCATCTCTTTCAATATTTTTACACTTCACATCCAAGCCCAATCATTCAATTTTCCATCCCTATCTGCCCCTAGTTCACCTAGGAGATCTCCTCCATTTCCCTTTCCCAGGGAGACCCATGCATTTTACCTAGAAGACCCTGGTATTAAACTGACCACTTTTTTTTTTATTAAGAAAAAAAAAATTTTCCGCCTCCTCCCAGCCTCCCACTCCTCCCACTCTCCCCCCC
>NW_004952816.1:0-1718 GCF_000317375.1 Microtus ochrogaster
TCTACCTTGTTTTCTTTTAGAGACCTTGAGCATGTTGGGGAGCCACAGGGATCCTCTTATTTCCACCTCCCTAGCACTGGGACTTCAAACCAGCACCACCAACCTGGATTTCAATCTAGGGTTTTTATCTAAGGATTGAACTCAGAGCTTCAGGTTTTCAAGGTCATCTCCCTGGGTCCAAGTTCAGCATTTTAATCATTAACAATGTGCCCGCTCATCACAGAAGGATGAGAATACTTAGATAAAGGCCCATGTGAGGTTGCCAAAGCACCTGGCCCTTTCCTTCAGGCCCCAGCACAGACACAGAAAGACAGAAGATGATGATGTTCATTCCCAATGGAGGCCAGTGCCCTAGCTTCCCGAGCCTGAGGAGGATAGAGAGGGTGGGCCACCTGGCTCCTCTGATCTCTGAGAGATAAGGACCAGCACCACAGAGAGAAAGTCTTGACAAGTGAGAAGTCCCATGGTGTGGAAAAGCTTTAGAGTAGAATCCCCACAGTTATTACACTGCCCAGGATTGGAATTTTCTGGTAAGATGCAATTTCTGGGTATCACAAACTCTTCTGACATTCACCATCATGTCTAGAAACCCCTGAAAATGGCTGTGTGTGAATCATTGCAGAGGCCAGTGAGACGGTGCGGGGTTTGAATGAGCATTGCAGAGAGCCAGTGAGATGATGCGGTGTTTGAATGAGCATTGCAGAGAGCCAGT
Organism: Microtus ochrogaster; assembly: GCF_000317375.1. Classification (NCBI taxonomy): domain Eukaryota; kingdom Metazoa; phylum Chordata; class Mammalia; order Rodentia; family Cricetidae; genus Microtus; species Microtus ochrogaster. The sequence goes on from NW_004952816.1 coordinate 713, forward strand.
GAGATGATGCGGTGTTTGAATGAGCACTGCAGAGGGCCAGTGAGACGGTGCGGGGTTTGAATGAGCATGGCCTGCATAGGCGTGTATGCTTGAATACTTGAGTGGGGGAGGGGGAAGGAGAGAGACAGAGACATGGACAGAGAGAGACACAGAGAGACAGAAAGACAGAGAATTATGTTGGACTGGGGAGCAAGACAAGAGAAAGAATAAGAGAGGAAACCAAAGACAAAACAAACCAGTTCAAAAGATGTGGTTTTCTTCTTGTGGTTACATGCAAGAGCTTGGTGGTTTCAGTAAAGCTCTGAGCCCAGATTGTGGGATAGTTAAAGACTAGGTGTGTCTGGGAGAGTCTGAGAACACAGAGCTTATGGAGGGTGCACTGCCTTTGGGAGAGGCAGCCTCTCCATTCACCTCAATCCAGGTCCAGCCTTGTAGTATGCCTGCCCCTTAGCCTGGCCTTCTGGTCTACCTGAAAAAAAACCTTCCGCAACATGACTCACCAGGAAGTTCGTCTCTCAAGACACCAGCTGCCAAAACCTAAGTTCTTTAAGAGACGGTTCCGAGACATTGTGAGCACATGGGAGAGCCAGACCTGAGGATTAGAAAGGTTGGCCCTGGAGGAAAAACCCTAAGATGAGGATTCAGCCTGGGATCTTAATCCTGGAGCCATCAGCAGCCCTCTACTGGCCTCAGCTTGCTGTGTGGTTGAAGCTTCCTGGGATCCTAGACCCTTTCTATGGGTGTGACCTTCCTTTCTCCCTTTTGAACTCAGCAGCAGCTAGGGCCTAATGTAGGGCATAATAATAACCAAAAGCACAGGGCACTTATTACTTGCCAGCCACTGACTTAAATGATTGCTAGTAACCGTTTAACCCTTGCACGTCTACATAGGAGCTCCTAGCAGTATGACTTTGGGAGAGAGAGAAACAGAGACAAAGAGAACTTAAGAACTTAAGGGTCTTGCTGAGTTGGGAAGCCAGGCAATGAGTTCAGTGTGAGTGTGTGT
>NW_004952817.1:0-1718 GCF_000317375.1 Microtus ochrogaster
GAGGTGGGTGGTCCTTGGACTTCCCACAGGGCAGGGAACCCTGATTGCTCTTCGGGCTGAGGAGGGAGGGGGACTTGATTGGGGGAGGGGGAGGGGGAGGGAAATGGGAGACGGTGGCAGAGAAGAGAAGGAGATCTTTAATAAATAAATAAATTAAAAAATGAACTTGGACAAATATCTCTTCTCCCTCTTTTCTTGATTTTGTATTTCACTTGACCTTTATCTGTTACTATTTATCTCTTCATTCCATAAACAGCAGCAGCTATTTTCTAGGGTTCCTGGGAGCATTCATGTAGTCTTCTCAAAGAGACTTGAGACATAAACTGTGCCTAAAGGCTAAAAAGAGAGAAAGAGAGGGTGTGTGTTAAGTTGAAACAGGAGGGAAGGGCACATAACACAGCTCCGTCAGAGCGGATGGGAAAGTCATGTGAGCAAACCAGTTACTAAAACCCACAGTAAATAAAAGAGTACGAGTTTTGTCATGATTGCACACGCAGAGTAACAGAGTGTTTCTCAACTCTTTATGCTTGCAACTCCACTATTCTTTCAATCCACGTCATCAGGAGTGATGGGCTGCCATCTGTAAAGAGCCACCTTGTCAGAGTCACTGCTGCCATGATCCTACCTTCCAGGGTAGGAGCACAAGGGTTAGAAATGTTAACTAGGGGAAATCGGAGATAAGGAAGACACTCAGAGACATATCTTCAACCCCAAATTAATACAGGGTCATGTCCTTTCCATAATCCAGTGCAGGGGACTTTCCATCTTGCTTTAGCCAAAGTCTCTCTGCAGCAGACTGCTCATGGCCATCCACATTCAAGAAGTTTAGAGTAAAAGGGTATGACTTAAGACATTATGTGGACCGGGCGGTGGTGGCGCACGCCTTTAATCCCAGCACTCGGGAGGCAGAGGCAGGAGGATCTCTGTGAGTTCGAGACCAGCCTGGTCTACAAGAGTAGTTCCAGGACAGGCTCTAAAGCTACAGAGAAACCCTGTCTCAAAAAAAAAAAAAAAAGACATTATGTGGCATGTGGCAGCCAAGGGTATAATCCCCCTTATTTATTTGTTTTTTGAAGTTGTGTTGTAGGCCCACCAAGAAGCTAGGAGTTACGTCACCATGATCTTCCTTTCTTTCTCAGACTGTACCAGGATGTTGTAGGAAAGTCAGGAACACAGGTTTAGGATCCTCCTTCTGCCTTTTCTGTGGGGTCATCAACAGCTGTGATGTTACCAGGGCTGGCACTCCTCTGCCCTAGGCAGTCATCTCATGGAGCTTTATTTCCTTCCTGTGAGCAAAGCATAAATATGCTAATAAAATAACATAGAGTAGATGCTGAACTAACATTAGTTTATTTTCCCAAACACACCTTTCTCCTTAATCTGAGCCTGAACTGGAATGTGTCACTCCCTTAATTCCTAACCTAAATATCAGCAATCCCACATATTTAAGACGACAAACAAATATGTCACATACCTCAACCCTGGGACATGAGTGAGCACTGACGCACTGTTAGTCATGGGACAAGACTTGCGGGTGGAGGAATTTGAAACCCAGAGTAAAGATGTGGCTCAGAGCCCATTCTTACCAGCAACTTTTCAAACTGTTTGCTTATGTAAGAAAAAGCTCTTAGCCGGGCGGTGGTGGCGCATGCCTTTAATCCCAGCACTCGGGAGGCAGAGGCAGGTGGATCTCTGTGAGTTCGAGACCAGCCTGGTCT
>NW_004952818.1:0-1718 GCF_000317375.1 Microtus ochrogaster
ATAGTTTGGGAAGAATTCTAGGGTAAAAAAAAAAAAAGAGATATGCATGGCTTAGCACCATGACTCCTTTAAGAGAGGTTTTCCTGATTCAGTAACAGCAGAAAAAAAATCAGTGTGGTGGTTTTCTGTGCCATGCTACCAGCATGAACTCTGGCTCTTTCAGGAGGTCGAGCATTTAAATGGAGTTTGTGGGCAGTGTGCTACAAGTTACTTGGTGGCAGCATGGGCCAACTGGTTATCAGAGTTGAGGTGGTGAGGATGGCTCCCACCCAGCAGTCTCAGAGGTAGTGAATGTACTTATGCCATGTCAGACTTGGCAGAGCAAGCAGGCAGGGATGCCTAGCAATGATGCCACTTAGGTTTTTAAGAAACACTTATCATTTTAAGTTGTTGTCCTGGTCAGAAAAGCATTACAAATATGCAATAAGGACAGATTCAGACATAAAAGACTTCTAAATGAGACACAGTATGTTTAGAAAATGTAGGAAGGACTGGGAGAGATAAGATAAAGAGTATGGAGAGTCATATAAGGAAGTAAATGGTTTAGAAAAAAAATATATAAAACAAAGTCTTTAAAGAGACCGGGTACAGGCAGTAATAGATTAAATTAGGAGTAAAGATAATAAAATGAATATCAAAAAGTAGAAGAGTAAAAAGTAATAAGCCACATAAAAATGGAAAATACACAGAGAGCCTGAATTATGTATATTATTGTGTTTTTTGAATTTTTTTGGCTGTGAAAAAGCTAAGTAACCAACAAATATACTTTATACAAATATACAAAATTTGGTTCTAAGAATAAGTTACTTTGGAAAAAAGGTCCTTCTTTTGTTTTCACAGAGGATGAGAACCTGTGCAATCCTTTTAGACTAATATGGTCTGATATACTAAGATACCCTGAAAGGTTGCCTTGAACTCCCCAAAAAATTACTTCACCCAATAAAGAAAAGAAAGCAGTTTGGAGAGAACCATGCACACATTCCCAAATATTGTTTAAAAATGTTTGTTTACATTTAAAGGGGGATATTTTACAGAGATTTGCATTGGTATGGATCTTATCTAATAGATACAAATTTAAAGTCAATTTAGTTATATGTATATTACTGCTCTTGATTAAGGTATTGTGTTTGTGCAGCTCATTTAAAAATGTAATATATAATTAAGAAATATAGGTTAGTAGCAAATCACCTATAATAGTTATGCTTGTAGTCACTTAGTTGGATTTTCTATATATATAGAGATATATTTCAGTTAGGTGTTCTGCAAATCTTTCAAAGACTACAGAATATGCCATTTAAAATGCTTTAAGAACTTAGGACTTTTCATGACAGTGAGACACATCTGCTCCTGGCAATGCCAAGTTACTTCAAGAGAAAAATGGGCACTGAAGATGTTCCTTATGGTGTTGGTTAGTCATTTGGGTAAGAAACTGCTCTTGTCTGGACTGCTTGATGCTATGCTACATGAACTAAACATATAGGACCCACAGAGAAATGACTGCTGAACTTGCTTAAAGGTGAGATGTTTCCTGCTTCATGAAAGAGTCTGCCAGACATTCTGTAGGACACAAAAGAAAGTGACTGACAAACTTCCAATATAGGTGGAACTGTCTTTGAAATTTCCTGCTTCATGGAAAAGTCTGCTGTATACTATGGGACTGTAGGCTGAAGGTTCGATGCTCCAATGGTACAGAAGAACTATGGGTGACTCTCCAGGCA
>NW_004952819.1:0-1718 GCF_000317375.1 Microtus ochrogaster
ACACAGTGTTTATTTTTGGGTTCTGTGACAGATTTCAGATGAGTCTTTAGAAAAATACTTTACTTAAAATGTTTGCTACAATTATGGTCTTCATCTCAGCGATCTGAAAAATATAGAAATCAATTAGTATTTGATGCAAATAATTATGCTTGTCATTTATAGAAACCTGTGTCCTGAATGCTGTACTTACATTTATTCAATCCTCTTTGCAAGCCTAGAGCACCATGATCCAGATTTCAGAAAATAAGTAAAGGTGAAAAGAACACCCAAGTGTTGCGACATTTCAGGAACTATTTGTATTCCTGTATGCTAGGTATTGCCAGATTTAATAGAAAAGTCAAATCTTCTGTACTCAAGAGTTTCCATTGCTGGGTGGTAACTAAGGCAGAAAGAAAAGGGTAATGGTCAAAGAATTAATGAAGAAAAAGTGTGTTTGAAGAGGAAAGAGTCAGAGACGAATTTTGCCAGGTAGATGATCAGGGACAAAGAAAGAGGAAGGCATGGGGGGAGGCTTATAGAGATCTGAATAGTACCTTGGCTTATCTAAAATGCCAAAGGGAAACAGAGTAAACAAGACAACCTAACTGGAGCTTAATTAAGTATGAAATTAGGTAGATAACTAATATAAAATATTTACAACCTGGGTCAAAATCCCATAGTGGTTTTAGAGACACTGCTTGCCTGTATCTTCACTCTTCTATCTTGAGCTCTGTTTGATCCCAGGGCTTTGCCAAACTTTTTGCCTTTTACCTGACAGCATCCTTCGCCTTTGACCTACTCTATATTCAGCAGTATCTTGTCACACTGGGTTGACCTCATAGGGAAGACCAGGTTTCTAGTCTTGCTGGACAAAAGGGGCTGATCCAAAAAGATTTCTACCAATTAATTATTTAGTAAAATATTGTGATTTCTTCAACAAATCATCAAGTGTTGGGGGCTGGGGAGATGACTCAGTGGCTAAAGTGTTTGCAGCTGGTGAATAAGGACTTGAATTTCATCTCCAGCATTCATGTCCCTGGTCTTGGTAGCTCACAATCACTACTCCGGTACTGAGGAGGTAGAAGTAGGCATTGGGCTTAGTTCCTGGGCCAGGCAGCGTGGCACAACTGGTGAATGCTGAGTTCTGTTGAAATATCCTGTCTCAAAACAAAGCAAAACAAAACAAAACAAAATGAAAAACAGACAAACAAACAAATGAACAACAATAAAAATAACTAAAACAAGGTGACCATTCGTGAGCAGCAATACAGAGATTAACCTCTGACTTTTACATATATTCAACACATGTATACATGCATCTGCATGCATGTGAACATGTGCATACTTAGAAAAAAAATAATATGTAGTCTGCAGAACCGACACTGAGATCATATTGGGGGGAAACTTTTCAATCCTATCTTTAGGGAGCGTGCTTCTATTATGGAAAATAGAGACTTAAAGACAGGGAAACAAACAAACAAACTCTCTATATGAATATCAAACACAATGACAGTTAGTGGTGAGTATTATAGAAGAGAAAAGGAAGGAAGGCATAACAGTCATTTCTTTATCTTAGGACATCGAAAACCCTTGCGGAGTTACTGTGCACTTAGGGAAGGCTTCATGAAGAAGGATTCTTGATTCAAGTGAAAAAGGAAATTAAAACACTATCTCTAGCGATCTGACAAAGAACTAAGTTACTTTTCAACTAAAATATAAAGCTACACATAGGCCTCTCC
>NW_004952820.1:0-1717 GCF_000317375.1 Microtus ochrogaster
TGCTACTTCCCAGCATCATAGGAACAAAGCCTAGTGAGCAGGTGTTGTGAAAGTCGCAAAATCATTAGAATTGAAACTTAATGATTTCATAAGAAGTGGCATAAAAAAGAAAAACAAAAGTCTCTGTACATGTTTATTTCTTTTTCCAAAAACAAGTTTCACACCTGAAATCCATAAGCCAGTCATACACTTAAAGTCACGAACGGTAAGCCTACCTAATTCATTTTTGGAAGAAATCACATATTAAATAACATGTATTTACATACAAAAATTCATTGTCATGAATTTACATAAATTTAAGAAAATCAGTGTGGGCTGGCTAGATGGCTAGTGGGAAGTGTACTTGTCACATAAATACGGTGACTTAACGAAAATTCAAATGGAGATGAAAGGAGAGAGAGAGAGAGAGAGAGAGAGAGAGAGAGAGAGAGAGAGAGAGAGTCAATGACTCCATGATTTTGTCCCTCAACCTCCATAAGTGCATTGAAGGGCACACAGCCAACTTACCTCTTTCTCAAACAATCGTAAAATTTTAAAAAAGGATATTAATAATTTTTTTTCTTCTGTACTGGGAACAAATGGGAAATTTATATGCACGACAAGCATTCTACCAATAAACCACATTATCCAGTTCTGAAAATCACTTTTTAATGCACATTTATTTATTCGGGGTCATATATAATTGAAATTAGACTATTAAACTATCTTCATGTATTGTTTATTGAATTATTATCTCAGCTCTAAGAGGTTGTTGGTACTAACATGAGTGTCCTATTAAAGATGAATAGCATGCATTTCAGATAAAATAAATGAAAAAAATAAGCCACTGAAGCTTCTCTGGGGTTCTGTAATAAAATTACTTGATTTCTATAGCAATAGGGTCCTTCCTGTGAATGACAGTTTAGCTCATTAGATAATTTTAGATTTTTAATCAGGGTGATCTTGGCTCAAATTTTACTTTAATAATTTCCAATCTCAGTTAAAACATTCTATGTTCTCTAAGGTTTACATTTCTTATTTATCATATTATGATCATGCTGATTATATTAAAGATGATATAAAGCTGTTGAAAAAAATTAAAGAAATAATGACTTTATTCAGAGTAGTTCTTCATGCCTAATGAACATTTGTTCAGGTTTTGTTATTGCAGAATTTTAAGAATTATCATCAGACAAGTATGAAGATGATAATAGTCTATTGCAGGAAGAAATTAATTGAAACACAGGTAAAAAAGAAGAAAATTAGTATCTCTTAATCTCCAAATGTTCTGTCACAAGGAGTTTTATCCTAACTAAGATGAAGTACAAATTTAAAACCGCCACCATATTAAATATCATGTTTAAAAATTCTAAGTCTTGGTAATATTCTGCTTGGAAGGAATAGATGAAAATTAGTATAGCTATCAGTCATTGGTGTAAACAATTGGAATGTGAACCTCACAGTTTTCTCTTTATGGAGATCTGTGCAATGCTAAAGTGATAACTGATGACTTAATTTTTATGTATGTAGGCTTTATTCTTTCTTCATACTAAATGCCTGAATTCATCTTAGAACCTCACAGGTATAGAAGGGTGCCTGCCATTCATGATTAGCACGGAAATTATTGTTATCCAGTGCTCTTGTTGCAAAACTTTTCTTGGGGAGATATGAGCATACTGAGAGTTACACCAAATAAAGCAATAGTGAGAGACCATGGGAACAATTGTACCTAAATCCA
>NW_004952821.1:0-1715 GCF_000317375.1 Microtus ochrogaster
GTGCCTTAGTTTGGGCTCTGCTTAGATTCTCATCACTAAACAGGAGCTCTGGTTCTAGCGCGGAATGCGAATGAATCAGTGAATCATATGCCTCCAGGACTATGGAGCACTTTGATCACACAGGCTGTGCCTACAGGCAGCAGCAGTAAGTTCTGCTCCTTTTCAGCAGATTCATCGGTCAGAATCAAGGCAAGAGTCAGGAGCAATGGCTATGTAAAAGATAGACAAGGATATGAGTTCTTCGTGGTCCCTAGAGAGGAAGCTTGGGTCCAGGAGGCAAAAACAAATACTGTCTACACCCACACTGGTGTTTAGTTTTATGAAATTATTCAGCTATCCCTGAACCAGTTCTATTCTTAAAATAAAAAATTACCCACTTACACTGGCCATTGCTGAGGGAACCTTATTCCTACAGACTAATCTTTGAGGAATTTTAAGATTATGAGTATTACCATAATGTTATTGTTTGATTCTATAAATTTGAAAATCTTAAAATATGTTAATCTGAATTCCATAAAATACTGTGATTCTTACCAGATGCTGCTACACAGAAAATGTAAGATGATTGTAAGTATTTGTGAAAAGAAATAAAGGGGAAACATTTTACAGTTGATGACAGAATAAAATTGAATGAATATAAAGATGGAAATAATATACTAAATAGTATGTGGATCAGACATGAGACTTGGTTTTATTTGATTATTGTGTATGAAGTAATTCTTCTTCTCCCAGCTATGGTCTCCAAGATCTAACAACCACATACTTGGCTAGAAAGAAACATCCCACCTTTCTTTATTGTAAAGAGAAGTACAAAAATCCAACCCAGCCTTGTTCTCTAGCCACCTCCGGAAACAATCATAATGCCTCCAGGATCTCAGCAACAGACCAAATATTGCCAAATGAAAATGTCCACAGGATTGTGGAAACCTCCTGTAGCCTATACTGCATGCTTCTCTTTTGAAGAAAGTTGGGTACAAGGGTAAAGCCATACCACAGCGATAACATCTGACAGCCTTTGGATGACTCTGTCTTACGATATTTTATTTAATGAACCCCAAATACTCAATTACTTTTCCTAACCAAAAAGATACAAATATACTCTACTTGAATGTAAAAGGCAAACAGGAAATGTGCCTTAATAAATGACTTCATCTTAAATGCCATTAAAAAGAGGCCTCTATTACAGTAGCGTGAATGATGAAAGACGCTTCTCAAAAATAAAATTCTGAATGCGTATGAGAGTGAAAAAATATGATTGTATAATTTTGAATAGTACTTATTTTTAATTTGAATGAGCTATTTGTCCTTGAAAAAAATGAATAAGTGGATGATGAAGACAGCTTTGGCTTATCAAGCATAATCACTAATATGGGAGATTAATGGACATAAATAAAACCTTGAAAAAAATGTTTGTCGTTTACAAGTAAATAGTGTAAAACGTGTTAAGGTGAACCAGTGACCCAATATTAAAGACTTACCCTACATCTTATTCTTCATTCTTCCTTTTCTTAATCATTTGTTGTCAAATTCATTAGCTCTTAATTTTACTGAAAAATCAAATCTCCTCTTTTGCTTCCAAGCAGAACTCTTATTCAAAGTATTATACTGCTGGTCTTTGCAGTAAGAAACGACTAACAGCTGGTTTTCCTTCACAATACAATGCCATTTCCAATGCAGAGAAGACTGAAAAGGAACTTGAAGAGAAAAGCAAAACC
>NW_004952822.1:0-1714 GCF_000317375.1 Microtus ochrogaster
CCTTTTGACATGGCATAGCTATGTTATGGACATTATACGCTATTGTTTCAGATAAGAAAAAATACTTACAGAGAGATTAAATAACATACTTTGGGTCACACAGTCCGCAGGTTGTCCAGTCAGGATTTTAATTTAGGGAAACTGATGTTCAATACCTCACTGATCACTATCCCACATGGCCTCCTGTACATGTTTTTCCTAGCCTTGCAGCTGACAGTCCAGCAGTCTCCATCTCACTTATTCTGACTTCCTAAACTTTTCTTAACCCTGCTGAGGACCAATTCCTTTACAAAGTACAGATCACTGCCCCTATGTTAGTGTTTCATCTGCATTTAGGACACCTATATCTGAGCATTTTATAATCTTTTATTCAATTCATCTTTTCACTGTGTCCTTAAATATTAGTAGCCTTGCTGAGCTTTTAGCCAGACCTGTACTGTTGGTACAGGACACTACTGAGTAACCTCTGGGAATGGGGTATTCATAGACCAGGAGTGCTATTCCAGAGTCTTTGGGTTAAGCATCGCTATGTAACCTTTCTCTTGAATTCACTGGCTTATGCCTGAAGTCTATCAACTGCTCTGAAAAGGTGGCTGCAATCAGTGTCTTCTCCCCAGTGAAAACCCTAAGAGTTGTTGGCTCCTCTTGTCAGTATTTTTTCCCAAGCATGTTCAGTTCTTTCAGTCTGTGTCCTTTCAATAAGCAATATATTTTGACTGCTGACTCAAAAGACTTTTAAGATTAGATATAGGTTGACTTCATTTCATTAGTTATTACCATAATCATGTCACTTAGAGTTTTAGTTGCCTCTCTCTCTCTCTCTTTCTCTCTCTCTCTCTCACCACACATTATTTGTGCTTATTGTGTTAGTATTGGGTCCAAGTTTATTATTTATCTGTATATTTCATGGTTTGGTAATGAACTTTATAATAATAACTAAGATTTTTGAAATCGGTGCATCTGTTTCTGGTACCTAAATTTCTGTGTCTGCCATATCTCGAATATTAAATAAAAACCAAATGACTGAATGACGTCTAAACCTGGTTTTAGATGTTTTAGAGATAAGTTAGAGTACAATTTAGAATCAGGCTTATTTAGACAATTAATTAAACTTAACACTTTAATAGGGCTACATTTTTAAATAATCTTATAAAAGGACACATTACAATGTAAAACTACATTTTGTTTGTTTGTTTCAATTTTAAACATTAAAACCAACAGTGATTCTAGCACATGATTTACGCTCAGAATAGGCTGCTGAACCCTTAGGGCAAGTTAGCTATTACTAAAAGCTGAATCTTTATTTGACAAGTATAAAAAAACCTGGCAAATCCATAGGGAAAAGCTTTTCAGGGCATTAGACATACTGCATGAACTATTAATGTTGTTGTGTTGCATCGCTTGTGCCAGGAGTATTGACAGATGGACCACGGACAAAAGTGTAAACAAAGAACCTCGTCTTCATTATCTCTTCATTTTCTTCTTTATCATTTTCCACCTCTTAGGCCATCTTGTTGATCCTTAATTTCCTAGTTCCTATTGCTTTCTAACTCACACGGGTCTTACCTGGGTTTCTGTTAGCTTGCTCTAAATATTGCCTCTTCACCGTGTCTCTAGAAGACACTGAACAAACATAAAAAAATAGGTAGTAGTTTTATACTTTTTTCCAATCTTAAATAATAGGTATTTAATTTTTCATATTAGTTTTTCTACC
>NW_004952823.1:0-1713 GCF_000317375.1 Microtus ochrogaster
GCAGCGTCTTGAGGTAAGTCCTGCTGTCCCATTAGGATGGGTAAGTCGGCTTCTAAAGAGGCCCTCTTTATAAGAGAGATAAAGAGTACATTACGGGAAAGAGGAATAAGAGTTAAAAAAAAAAAGGACCTCTTACAATTTTTCTGTTATATTGAAGAGAAATGTCCCCGGCTAATCTTAAATGGCCCGGACATTCAGCCCCTAACATGGAATAGGGTAGGCAAGAGTATCAATAAACTTCTCAAAAAAGGTAAAGAGGTCCCTAAATCATTCTTTAGTTTTTATGGTATAATTAGAGACATTCTTAAAGATTCTGAAAGGGAGGGGAGAGTCTCACATCTCCTGACACTGTTTGAGGATTTCCTTAACGAGGACACTGCCCAATCAGACTTAATGACTTCCCCCAATACCTTGGCCCCATATCAGCTATTATTCAGGAGGCATTTTATTGGCACAAATGTCACAAAAAATAAATAAAAAACCCATATCCATACAAGTGTCACGAAGAATAAAAAGAGAACCTGTAACTATGACCCTTGCCTTACTATTGGGGGTCGGCGGCATTGCTGCCGGAATGGGGACCGGAACAACTGCCTTATTACAAAATAATCAATTATGGAAATTACAAAAAGCCATGACAACGGATCTCAATGCCATCGCGAAATCCATTACTGCCTTAGAGAAGTCCTTAACTTCACTGTCTAAGGTAGTCCTGCAGAATAGACGAGGACTAGATCTCCTGTTTTTAAAGGAGGGAGGCCTTTGTGCTGCCCTACGGGAAGAATGTTATTTTTATGCCGACCATACAGGCGTTGTCAGGAAATCTATGGAGATCTTGAGAGACAGGCTAGATAAACGTAAAAGGGACTTTGATAAAGAAAAATCATGGTTCTCTACCTGGCTGCAAGGATCCCCTTGGCTATCCACCTTACTCCCCACTGTTATAGCCCCTTTGGCAGTGTTTCTTATCCTCCTTTCCTTTGGACCATGGGCTTTTAATCGTTTAACACGTGTTATTAAGTCTCAAATAGATTCTGCATTAAAACCTGCTGAGGTTCATTATCATCGCTTAGGTGCCAATGAAAAAGCTGCCAATGAAAAAGTTACAGTGATCGAGCTACAGAAGATTTCCCTTCCCTCCCCTCAACCCTTTTCCCACTCCCCACTTAGATTTCATACCCCAAGCCCAGGCCCAGGATAAAAATTCTAAAAAAAAATTTTAAAATTTGGCCTTGCTAGATCTATCCCCATGGTACTTTAACTCAAAATGTCCAATGAGAAAAAACACTAAAAAGTCAATAACAAAAAAAATTGTTTAAGCCTAGACCCACCTAAGACAGGACAATCCTGATGGGGAGGATATCCCCAAGACGGGTAAAGATCTAGCATCAGTCTTCTAGCAGGCTCAGTCTCTCTCATGATTCTGACCTTGACACCAGCCATAGAGTTGCAGAACACCCACCGCCGAGGCCCTGCACGCTGAGGGCTAGTTCCCATTGCACCAACTTAGGCTCGGATCAATTTTGTGTCTGCTCCGGCGACAGAGTCTTCGGTCTTTCGATTATCAGAGTAGCACCCAGATCCCAAATCCCAATTGGCTCATTTATATATAAAAAGAGGGGGAGATGTTGGGGACCAAGAAGCCCCCCGACCTAAAGTACTGGCCAATCTTCCTCATCCTCTCTGCAAAAACAGCTTGCTGCAAAAATAGCT
>NW_004952824.1:0-1712 GCF_000317375.1 Microtus ochrogaster
GCGGTGGTGGTGCACACCTTTAATCCCAGCACTTGGGAGGCAGAGGCAGGCGGATCTCTGTGAGTTCGAGACCAGCCTGGTCTACAGAGCTAGTTTCAGGATAGGCTCCAAAGCCACAGAGAAACCCTGTCTCAAAAAACCAAAAAAAAAAAAAAAAAAAAAAAACCAAAAAAAAAAAAAAAAAAAAAAAAAGAGCTAGTTCCAGGACAGGCTCTAAAGCCACAGAGAAACAAAAACAATAAAAACAAATTAAGAAAAGATGTTCGCAAATGTTTTGTGGACTAAATTCATGTTTCTATCTTCAGGAATTCATATATGAATCACATTTATAACACACACATCAGCAAATGTGAGGCATGGAATATTTTGTGAATGAATGAAGATTATTTTTTGGGAGAGTGGCAATTAGGGATTGAACCTATGATTCATGTATGCCAGGGATTTATTCCACCAGTAAGCTGGGCCCCAACTCCAAATGAGGAATCATAAATGCTATTTTAGAAATAAAATTAATAGCTGACAAGAAAATCCCCTGAAGATGTGAATCAGCTCAGTGCTAGAGCACTTGTGTGATGAACCCTGGGTGTGATTCTTAGCAGTGGGGAAAAAACCCAATAACCAAAGCCTTGCCAAGTACTGAAGACTGGGGTGGAACTGAGCCTCCATCACCTGAAGGTGATAACCACGGCCCCCCACAGCAGCTCATCTCACGTGGAGAGGGAGAGATGCATGACAACCCAGAAAAGTTTGGAAGGACAAACACCAGAGTAGCCAGGAAATACAGATGGATGATCAGCTACCCCAACCCAGCTAAGAACTGCTTTCGACTGCCTCAGAAGACGACGAGAGGGTATCTGCTGAAAACACACGCAGAGTTCACCACAGTCACAAGTGCAAAAGTCAGCCGGGCGGCGGTGGCGCATGCCTTTAATCCCAGCACTCGGGAGACAGAGGCAGGCGGATCTCTGGGAGTTCGAGACCAGCCTGGTCTACAAGAGCTAGTTCCAGGACAGGCTCCAAAACCACAGAGAAACCCTGTCTCGTAAAAACAAAAAAAAAAAAAAAAATTAAAATAAGAGATAAAAATTAAGAAAGGCCAGCCTTGGCTTCTTTGTATACTTGCATACAGTTTTAACATTCATTGTTTTGCTGTTTTGTTCTGGGGACAGGGTCTCTGTAGGTAGCCCTGGCTGACCTGGAACTCACGATGATAAACGTCTCCACATTGTAACAGTCACTCTGCTTCAACCTCCCGAGCCCTGGAATTGTAGGCAGGCACCACAGTGCTTCACTAGTTTATTAACTGAAATTATCCAGTCTTGGTGGCCTTAATTTTCAGGAGAAATTGTGAGCTTCATATCACAGCAGCAGGAATGATTCATACCAGCAATGTGCAGGTTGGTGACTCTAGCAATCCCTGTGTCTAGAAGCATACACTTCCCTCGGCAGTTTGTCAATACAGCACCAAAGCTGCTCACTAACAGTTCTGTGTGTTGCTAGTCTGTAACGAGGAACTCTACAGGGGGCAGAACACCTTTCCTATCCTTGTAGGAGTCTGCTCTTGTGCCTAAGAGTAAGAATTAAATTGTCTATACAGATATCCTTCAACCTCAGTTTTCCATTATTGATAATAGTACTAAACCATTCTGGCATAAGAAGTATCAATTTTATTAATTTTATGTGGGAATTTTATCTTGTAGCAACACTTTTTT
>NW_004952825.1:0-1711 GCF_000317375.1 Microtus ochrogaster
ATGGGGATGTTCTACTGGGAACCTGCTCCTGCTTCTATGATTAGTTATTGCAACTGCCGCTCACTCGCAGCTCGTAGCTACACGCAAGCAGCTGCAGCACCTCAGCCAGGCCGTGGACTGTCTGTGTTCCCGGCCCAACTGTGCCACACGGTGACAGCCAGCCTCACACTTCACCGTCAACAGCAGCAGATTTGGTGAGGCAGGCAACTGGGAATTCTTAAAGGGGGGATTAGTTTCAATTTCCCACATTAAAATGGGAAACCATATTATAATGGAGGGAGTTAGGTCTCTGTATGATTCCACAATGGATGGTTTGAACATGGAACACTTAAATGAAGGGATAATTAATTTAGCTGAGATTTACATACAATTATAATCATTATCAGTTTGGCAATTCTTGTTCTATCCCTAAAAATGTTGTTTTGTATCAGTGCCAAATATGAAAAATTGACTGATAAGATAAATGGAATTAAGAAAAATACTCATAGACAGACTAATGGAACTAGGAAGAAATTTACAGAGGAGTTGAGAGCAGAAACTACCACACCATTGCGTTGTGAAACTGAAGAGGGGCAGCCCAAAGTTATTAGAAAACATTAATATAAAAATATTATATTATGGAGAAGTTATATGTAATCCTATAGAAATGTTAGGTTTGGGGAGATTTAAGGAAGATGCTGTTTCATATGGCGTGCATTCGCCCTATGTGAAGCAGATATTACACTCATGGGCAACTCAGAACAGAATTATCCCCCAAGACTAGAAAGATTTGGCATCAGCAACACTGGAAGCTGGTCCTCAGTTACAGTGGCAAACATGGTGGAAAGAAGAAGCTAGGGCCATAGAAGAGCTAAATAGGGCTAGAGGTTCTGAGAGTTCCCAAGATCGGATCCTCAGTGAGGGCCGTTATGTTGCTGTGGAAAGACAGATTACATTTGGTGGTCACACCTTGACCCTGTGCCATATAGCAGCATCTTGGACAAGATTGAAGAATCAGGAAAGAGGGCTAAACCACTTACTAAAATTATACAAGGCCCAAAGAAGCCTTCACTGAATCTTTACAAAGATTGATTTCAGCTGTAAACAGAATGATATTGGATCCAGAAGTTAGGTGAATATTAATTGAATCCTTGGCTTTTGAAAATACTAATTCAGAATGTAAAAGGGTGATCAGGCCTTTAAAGGCAAGATCAGCACCTATAGATGTATAGATTAGAAGTATAGCTGATATTGGATCTCATGCTTATGATGATACTTGGATAGCAGAGGTGACTTCTAAAAATTTTAAAAAAAATCAAAAGGTTAGATATTTTAATTGTGGCAAAGCAGGTCATTTGAAAGGGGATTGTAGGCAAGGTAGTCCTAGAAATATTTTTTTTCCCTAGAGATAATTAAAAAAGAAAGTCCCTGCCTTCTGGAGTATGCAAAAGGTATGAGAAAGGTTAACATTGGATTAATGAATACAGATGAACAAGGGAAAATAAAAGGTTTTTTTTGCATATTACAACATAATACCCACAATCCTACAGGGCAAGCAGTTTGAGAAAGATCAAATTTCCCTTTAAAAGATATGCTTAATAAACAGACGGGGGTAACAAAGACCCCCAGAGATAGATTTTGCAATATTTTATTGACTTTAAATTGTTAAATGGTAATGAGAAAGATATGGCAGCTGTGGAAAGATACTGGATAATAATAATAATAAAAAAGC
>NW_004952826.1:0-1711 GCF_000317375.1 Microtus ochrogaster
AGTTTGAAGCCAGTATGGTTCCAGCCAGTGAGTGAGGAGGGTAAGACTGGAGACTCACCCTGAGTTTGAAGCCAGTATGGTTCCAGCCAGTGAGTTTCCAGACTAGCTTGGACCATGGAGTGAAATTCTGTCTCAAATGTTAACTATATATATGTAATAGTTAAATATTTTTAAAAAGGAAAAGGAAAAGAAAATTTTGATTAGGATTACATAAGCAGTTATGGATCGTGATTTTCCTATACTCAACAGGAAAGCTTGCTATTGTTTGAAATTCAAGGGTGGATTATTCTCAATATAGATGAAACAGATGGGTCCTGGCTGTGTGAAAATGGAACCGAAATACAGGAAACCAGGTAAGTGCAATGTTTGGATAAAGTAGACCTTGCTGAGGGTAGTGGGACTTTACATGTGCATCCTTTCTGTGTGTGGCACAGAAGGAGCATCCAGAAGAAAGGAAAGAGCTCTGCTATAGAAGTAGCAGTGTACCATAACAGAGAAAGCATGTTAGCTTCACGTATTCTCACCTATGAAAGGTTTGTGTTTTTAGTCTACTGGACTCCCTGGAGACACTTACACATCATTTTAAGAAGTCTGTAACTCTAACCATTGTGCCGTTTCCTTTTTATTGGAATCACAGGTCTATTTTCTCAGACAGTGTAAGATTAGCATGTGCCTGATGTTTTCCATTAAGCTTGCTGATTTGCAATCATATCACTTCACCCCCACCTTACTCCATCATGGCTCTTTGCTTTCTTCCAGTAATGTTATTCTTCTTTGTCCCATGCTTGTTTTAGTTCAGCTAATTCTGACTTTGAGATAAGAAATGCTAACTGCGGTGACAACCTCTTGATTTCTGATTTCTTTTTTACTGTTTTTACACAGAATTAATGATTCAGAAAAGAAGAATCATAGTTGTCATTATCTGAATGGAAACCAATTTTATCTTGATGATTGTTCATCTAAGAAAGCATATACCTGTGAGTTTAATATGCCATAGTAGCTATTTCATTAGCATAAATCTTATTAAACTATGAATGACAAAATATGTTTGTTTAAGTCTATAATTTGTTTTATGTGTTAGGAGCAGGGGATGCCACAGTGTACAACTGAAGGTCATAGGACAACTTGATAGTACTGGTTCTCTTCTTCCACTTTTATGTGGGTTACAGGAATCAATTTTTGGTGTCTGGGATTGTGTGACAAGTGCTGCTACTCAGTGAGCCATGTTGCTGTTTGATTTTTCTGTTTGTGGAATAGTCTTACACTGTGTTGTTCAGTCTAGTCTGTATTCCCAGAGCTCAAATGTTTTTGAGTCTCAGTATATCTAGTAGGTAGACCAGAGATACAGCCCATTCACTCAGTGTAAGATTACTAACCAGATACCTTTTAATATTGTTTAAGAGATGTGTTGATGATTCTACTTGAGACAACAAGAACTGGTTTAATGAAAAACAATAAAGAACAAAGGCAAGTGACATTGGAAAAGTTAGGACATCCTCAGTCTGGGTCAGAGGTTAAGAATGCTTACTGTTTCTTCAGAGGCCACAGGTTCAATTCCCAGCACCCGCATGCCAGCTCACAGTAGTCTGCAACTCTAACTCCACCATATCAGACACTGCTTACTGTTTCTTCAGAGGCCACAGGTTCAATTCCCAGCACCCGCATGCCAGCTCACAGTAGTCTGCAACTCTAACTCCACCATATCAGACAC
>NW_004952827.1:0-1711 GCF_000317375.1 Microtus ochrogaster
TCTTTCTTGTCCAGGGCTTTTGGATGACTTTATAATTGTTTCATCGAGTTTAGAGCTCATGAAGACACCAACATCTGAGTGTCCCTAACAGAGACTGCCAGCACCTGAGTGTCCCTAACAGAGACCATCAACATCTGAGTGTCCCTAACAGAGACCATCAACATCTGAGTGTCCTTAAGGAGACCATCAACATCTGAGTGTCCCTAATGGAGACTGCCAACATCTGAGTGTCCTTAATGGAGACCACCAGCATCTGAGCGTCCCTTACAGAGACCACCAGCATTTGAGTATCCCTAACAGAGACCGCCAACATCTGAGTGTCCCTAACAGAGACTGCCAGCATCTGAGTTTCCCTAACAGAGATCACTACCATCTGTGTGTCCCTTACAGAGACCACCAGCATCTGAGTGTCCCTAGCAGAGACCGCCAACATCTGAGTGTCCCTAATGGAGACCACCAGTATCTGAGTGTCTCTAATGGAGACTGCCAACATCTGAGTGTTCCTAACAGAGACCGCCAACATCTGAGTGTCACCAATGGAGACTGCCAACATCTGAGTGTTTCTAACAGAGACCACCAACATCTCAGTGTCCCTTACAGAGACCACCAGCATCTGAATGTGCCTAACAGAGACCACCAGCATCTGAGTGTCCCTAACAGAGACCACCAGCACCTGAGTGTGCCTAACAGAGACCGCCAACATCTGAGTGTCCCTAACAGACACTGCCAACATCTAAGTGTCCCTAAGCATGAACAGAGCACGTGTATAGAGAACTTGGGGAACTGTGACAGCAGGAGCAGATTCCTGCTTTTGTCAAAGGATGCGTCTTGTTCCAGTGTAAACACCACACTGATGCTAAGGACTCTTTAAATGTCCCCCAACAATCCAAGTGAACAGGTAGCATTTTGTCACAGTATAGTGCTTGTCTCCAGGTGGTTGATGTTTTCTTCTTTGAAGAATATGATTTGAATTTGGAATCAGTGTTCAACGATGCTAAGTTCTCTCTCCATACCAGGACAGAATGAGAATACCAGGGGTAGCTAGTTCAGTGTAGCTGGCCCCTAAGTGGGCCTCCACATACATCAGCCTGTACCTTGTCCACCAGATATTGCCCACCTTGTTTTTCTAGTGGAATAAAAAGATCTTGATTTAGTCATAATTTATTTCATTATCAAGGTGTATAAAACACCAAAGGATGAATCAACTTGTAGCAAACTTCCAATTTCAGGCTATTAGCAGAGTTCAATAAGGGAAATTAAAGTGTCCCAAGGCCAATGTGACCTTTAGCTTTGTGCCGCTGCCTTCCATTCTTTTGAATAAGGAAATATTCGGGGCTGAGAGTCAATGGTGAGTCCTTGTCTGGAGTTCATGAAGCCCTTGATTCCAACCCTGATGCTGCAAAACAAGAGGAAAATAAATGCTTTCAATTTCTTACACTTCTCACAAAATGCTCTTTAAAAGTAATAGTTTGATGCAATCTTTTAGAAATTAAGTTCTTAAGAAAATATAAAAATGAAGTCTTGTTAATCACCTGCCAGGACAATCTGGGGTCCTGAGTTAGAGTGAAGTCACCTGCCAGGGCGACCTGGAGTTCCAGGTTAGAGTGAGGTTCTGGGTTTCTGTGCAGGATATGAGCCCCACTTGCTTCCCTCATCAACAGAGAGCTGCTCTGAGAGATGGACAGCCATGCTGCACCGCAGCTGCTCTGAG
>NW_004952828.1:0-1709 GCF_000317375.1 Microtus ochrogaster
TCAAATTGTGATAAGACTAAGCATTTCTCCTTGTGATAAGGCTGGGCAAGACAACCCGGTATGAGGAACAGAGTCCCAAAAGCCAGCCAAGGCACTGGGTGCAGCCCGTGCTCCCACTGTTGGGAGTCCCACTAGAATACAAGCTATGAAACTGTAGAGGGCCTAGGTTGGTCCCGCACAGGCTTCCTGATTATTAGTTCAGACTCTGTGAGCTCCTATGAGCCCAGAAATCCCCATTTGAGAATTGGTAAGCTAGTCTAAATACCATTTTCCCATCCTCATTGAATCCTCAGATCTGATTCATTTCCAGGGAACTGAATTGTCTTAGCTGCTTTGCCTACAGTCAGAAACTGGCAACCAGGCTCCAAGAGTCACTGTCCACTCATTTTACAGGAATCAATGGAGAAGCCATACCCTTTGTCAAAGAAGGAAGAAACTAGGGGTTTTGGAAAGGGCTATGGTTGTATCAATACCACTTTCAAATGAATGTATATTCTGTAAATATTAACAATCAATTCTTAGAAGTACCATTCCTGAATATGATCCTACTTCTGAATATAAAAATCAGTATTTGATGTATTTTTTGAGTACACAGAGTTAGTGACTGTGGCCAATACTGTGGGCTAAACTAATGTGTATTTTATGGTAAATAACCTAAAGAAAAACATGGAACACTGCTAACTGAAGACTAATTCTCTCACTAGAGCTCACATTTAGGTGGCTAATACTCACACACTCACATAAGACTCATGTGTATTTCCTCTCCCCACTGACTGAAAAAGAAAGCAAACTGTGAAACAAGCTTATGGAAACAGTTAAGGAATTAAGATTTAATCATATTTCAAAGCTCACCCTCAGAGAAGCTCACTGAAGCAAAGGCCACAGAAACTGAACTCATTTATTAGTTGGGCAGGAATACAAACTTAAAGAATAAGGGGCAGGGAGAGGAAGCTTTAGTTTGCTGTAGGGAAGAAGTAACTAGTCTCTGATGTGCAAAAAAGAATTTATCATCAAAGACCTAATGGAAATGGGGCCAATTAATTTTAAGAATCTCTACCTCCTGTAATGTCTTTACATGTCTTTGACACTGTTATACTTTACACCAAAATCTAATGATTTGACAAATGTCCATAGAAGATAACTACTCTAGTTAGCTAATTTTAACAGGCATACAGCTAGAGAGAGGGCTCAGTTGGTAAAGTACCTGCTGTGCAAGCATGGAGACCTGAGTTTGAATCTCTAGCATCCATAAAAACCCAGGCATGGTGACTTGTTCCTATAACACCAGTGCTGAGATGGTGAAAAACAGAGGATCCCAGAAATGTGGTACCTAGTGAGTCTACAAAACTGGTAAGCTCCAGGACAGTGAGATGCCCTGTTTCAAAAACATAAAAAGGTGGTGAGGTATAAAGGCACCTGATGTTGACCTCTGATGTCCTTTGCCTATGTGTGCAGGTGCACACAAACAAATATCCACACGCATAGTGTGTAAGCACAATATACATTCAAATGTACTTAATATAATTTACAAATGAGTGACATTATGTGGTATAGTTGTTTGAGTAGCAGAATATTTTCCTCAAGTTTTGAGTTCAAAATTTAAAATGGTTCAACAATCAGATGACAGCAATTTGATTATTGACCAGATAAACTATGTCGAGTTAACACTGAATCAAGGGTCTTAAATATCCCAATCTGGCATGTTAAAA
>NW_004952829.1:0-1709 GCF_000317375.1 Microtus ochrogaster
AACCATATCTCAAGTAAAAAAAAAAATCATGAGATGGTTTGAATGCATAGGGCCAGAAGAACAGAGAGGAAGGCTGAGGCCATAGGTAACTAATACTGCAGTTAAATCATGTGGCCTGCTGTAGCAATGTAATACCCAGATTAACATTCTTGCAGCCCCAGAAACACATGTTTCTGGGGAGAATATTATGAGGTACTATAAAAAAATGTCACCAGCCATTCAGGCTATACAAGAACACAAAGCAACTAGCAAACCTTCAAAGATACCAATGGCCCTACCTTTAAAAAGGTTAACTGATGAACCAATATGGGTTAAAAATGGTCTTTAATAGAAAAGAAACTGCAGGATTTAGAACAGCTGGTACAGGAATAAGTAGATGTTCAGCATATTAAAGACTCAACCAGTCCTTGAAATTCTCATATTTTTGTTGTTAAAAAGAAATCTGAAAAATGGAGACTACTGACAGATCTAAGAGTTGTCAATAAGGTAATTTGACCTATGTGCCCTCTACAATCTGGAATTCCATTGCCTTTCCTATTACCTAAGGGATGTCCTCTTATAATTATTGATTTAAAAGATTGTTTCTTCACTATCCCCTTAGAAGAAAAGGACAGAGAAAAATTTGCCTTTACAGTGCCTACTTATAATAATTCTCAGCCTACTAGGAGATATCAATGAACTATCCTCCCACAGAGAATGCTCAATAGCCCCAACCTGTGCCAATATATTGTAAGCCAGCCATTGGAAATAATGTGTAAATAATTTCCTAAATAAATCTATAATTTACTATCACATGGATCAAATTCAGATACCTTAGGAAAAATGTTTGAAGAATTAAAGAAAATTTTGCCTAAATGGGGATGACAAATTGTTCCTGAAGAATTATAAAGAGGAGATTCTATCAATTACCTAGTTTATACAATAGGTTTACGGAAAATTAGAACACAAAATGCACAAATTAGGAAAGACTGATTGCGGACTCTGAATGACTTTCAAAGATTGTTAGGAGACATTTCCAGTCTATGGCCTGCTGTTGTGATAACAATTGATCTAATAATCCATTTAAACAAAACTTGAGATGGTGACAAAGACTTAAAGAGTCCCAGAAAATTAACAGCTGAAGCTGAGAAAGTATTAACTTTGTTTGAAGAGAAATTACAGAAGGTACATGTGGATTGGGTGAATCCAAATATTAATTGTATTCTAGTCATATTGACTTTCTTAATTTTCCCTACAGGAATTTTAATGCAGAGGGAATGTATTATCTTAAAATAGATCTTTTACCACATAAACTGAGTAACAAATTAAAAAGTTATGTGTAAAAGGTCTCTTAATTAATTGAAAAAGGAAAATTAAGACTTCGTCAACTAGCAGGAACAGACCCAGCAAAGACTATAGTAACTTTTATTACTGATTAAATAAAAAAATTATGAGAAGACAATGAACCCTGGCAAAGAGCTTGTGCTAATTTTTAGGTGATATTAATAGCAATAATCCCAAATAGATAGAATTAACCTTATGAATAGAACTCCTTGGATCCTTCCCAGCATTGTACATTTACACACCAATAACTGGAGCCCATACATTCTATACTGATGTAAATAAATCAGGAAAGACAGGTTACAAATTAGGAGATTTAAGTAAGGTGGAACAAAGCTCATATAGTTTTGTCCAAAAAACAGAATTATATGCTATTCTCATAGTACTAA
>NW_004952830.1:0-1709 GCF_000317375.1 Microtus ochrogaster
CCAGGTGCGAGAATTAGCCTAGAAGAGGCTAGATAAAAATGGGCCAAGCAGTGTTTAAAAGAATACAGTGTCTGTGTAATTATTTCGGGGTATAAGCTAGCCAGGCGGCCGGGGTGCTGGGGACGCAGCCCCGCCGCTCATATTACAACAGAGTGGCGCCCAGCGTGGTAATGAACTCCACGTAAAACCTGAGAGAGCTTAATTTTAACCAGAGGAAAAAAAACAGAGTTTAACACAGCTTTTGGCTGTTAGCTGGTGGCGTGCTGTAGAAAGATTTCCTGATTCGGCATCAGCAGCAGAAAAAAACGCTGCGTCATTTTAAAGCGCGACTTCCTGGGGCTGTGCTGCCAACGTGAACTCTGGCTTTAAAGCATTTCAATGGATTTTATGGGACTGGATGTTTGTGTTCCCACTTGGGATCAGAAGGAGAGTGCTCTGAGACTGTGCTGATGGCTCAGCGCTCCCTGCCTGCACCTGGGCAGATGGCCGAATCAGGCTTAGGCAGGCGGGAGAGCATGGCGGATTAGGACTGCGCAGTGCTCTGCGTGTCAGATTTGGATGTAACTTGGATGAAAAGAATTTCTGTGCTGCACGCTCAGTCTCAGAATTAAAGTGCTGAGTGCCGCTCCTACCTGGCGGCCCCAGAGCTAACACAAAATGGTACATCCTCCATTTTGAAATTTTCCTGACTCAGCAGCAGGAAAAAACCTGGCTGTTTTAAAATGCCGGCTTTCTGGGCTGTGCTGCCATTGCAATCTCTGTCTGGCTCCTGCAGGAGACAGAGCTTTTGAATGGAGCATTTGGAGTAAAGTGCTACGATTTTTTTGATGGCAACTAGACTGCTGTGTGCCTAAAAGGGGGACATTGCATGCTGCAGCTCAGAGGCACAAGCAGCTCCACCATGCTAGTGGTGCAATGTTCAAGGATCAGAGGCAAGAGCGGCTCCGCCATATTGGACTGGGCGGGGCAAGCAGGCAGGACCTGTTTTTGACCTAGGAATTGTCACAGCTTAGATTCTTAAGTGCTTAGTGATTTAAAGGCGCAAAACAAAGTGCTCCTGGATAGTAAAAAGAAAAAAAAAATTACAGATTCACAATATGACAGATTCAGACATAAAAGACCTCTATGGATCACAACGTTGGATGAATATACGTAGGCTTGAGAGAGAAAAGAAAAAGAATATAGAAAATAAAGTTAATGGTTTTAAAAAAAAGGGTAGTCTTTAAAGAGACAGAGTACAGATAGTTAAGAGATTAAAAAAAAATAAAAAAAAATAAGCCACTTAAAAATGGAAAATTTACAAAGAGTCTGGATTCTTTGTATTATTGTGTTTTCTTTAAAATTTTTGACTGTGAAGGGCCTAAGTACAAAGAGACATTTCATTACATGGGCTGCCAAGCTAAACCAGAATGAATATAAGGGTATTACGATTTCAAAATTTGGATATAAGGATATGATGCTTTGGAGACGGTCTTCTTTTGTTTACACAGAGGACCAGACCCTGTGGATTGATTCTATCCCGATATGGTAAGATAGACCACAACCTCCCGAAAAGTTGCTGTGAGCATCCTCAAAAAATTACCTTGCTCAACTGCCAACTGAGATGAAACTAGCACACAGGTTATACAATGAAAGACCTAATTAATGACGCCCCCATTCAGCAGGAAGCCGTTTGGAGAGAAAAAACTGCGCCCATGTTCCCAAAATAT
>NW_004952831.1:0-1709 GCF_000317375.1 Microtus ochrogaster
TCAATTTCTTTCTTCAATGCCTTAAAGTTCTTGTCAAATAGATCTTTCACTTTCTTGGTTAGAGTTATCCCAAGATATTTTATGCTGTTTGTGGCTATCGTGAAAGGTGAAGCTTCTCTGATTTCCCTCTCTGCTTCCATATACTTTGTGTATAAGAGGGTGACTGATTTTTTGGAGTTGATCTTGTATACAGCCACATTACTAAAGGTGTTTATATGCTGTAAAAGTTCTTTGGTAGAGTTTTGGGGGTCGCTTATGTAGACTAGCATATCATCTGCAAATAACGAAAGTTTAACTTCTTCCTTTCCAATTCGAATCCCCTTGATCCCCTTATGTTGTATTATTGCTATTGTTAGAACTTCAAGCACTATATTGAAGAGGTATGGAGAGAGTGGACAGCCTTGTCGTGTTCCTGAGTTTAGTGGGATAGCTTTGAGTTTCACTCCGTTCAATTTGATGTTAGTTGTCGGCTTGCTGTATATAGCTTTTATTATATTTAGGTATGACCCTTGTATTCCTAATCTCTCCAATACTTTTATCATAAATTGATGTTGAATTTTGTCAAATGCTTTTTCAGCATCTAATGAAATGCTCATACGGTTTTTTTCTTTTAGTTTATTTATATGATGGATTACATTGATAGATTTTTGTATGTTGAACCAGCCCTGCATCTCTGGGATGAAGCCTACCTGATCATAATAGATAATTTTTCTAATGTGTTCTTGGATTTGGTTTTCTAGTATTTTGTTGAGGATTTTTACGTTGATGTTTATGAGTGAGATTGGCCTGTAATTCTCTTTCTTGGTTGAGTCTTCGTGTGGTTTTGGTATCAGAGTAACTGTAGCTTCATAAAAGGAATTTGGCCATGCCTCTTCTGTTTCTATATTGTGGAATACATTAAGGAGTATAGGTATTAGGTCTTCTTGGAAGTTCTGGTAGAATTCCGCATTGAAACTGAGAGACCCCGCCCAGCTTGTTAAACAACTTAGCACCGATAATGCCATTTTGCAAGGCTTGTACTGAATATTCAGGGTTTGAACAAAGGGCAGTTTAGAAGCTGCGAAAACAAGATAGAGACATCTGTGGCTGGGCCGGGGGAGGAATGGGGGAATACCGAGAATGTGGCTGGGCGTTGAGAAATGGTGAATACCGAGAAAGACACTCTGTCTGCCCCAGATAAGAGCCAATGCAGCCCATATCTGAATTCTCCTAGGGACCTTGTCCCGACCTGAACTTGGCCACATTCAAACTGACCAATGAAAACTCTGTAACTACGCTTCTCGCTTCTGTACCATGCTTTTTGCTCCCCAAAATTATATAAACCCATTACCCCGAACTGAAGGCGCACAAGTCCTCCGACAGACTTTGTCGCCTCAGGTACCTGTGTATCTGAACAAACCTTTTGCTGTTTGCATCCATACAAGTGGTCTCGCTGCTCCTTGGGAAGGGTCTCTCCGAAGGAAAGACACTCTTGGAGGGTCTTTCAGAAACCCTCTGGTCCTGGGCTTTTTTTGGTAGGGAGGTTTTTGATAACCGCTTCTAATTCTTCGCAATTAACAGGTCTATTTAGATTGCTCATCTGGTCCTGGTTTAACTTTGGTATATGGTATTTATCTAAAAAAGTGTCCATTTCCTTTACATTTTCCAGTTTTGTGGCATATAGGCTTTTGTAGTAAGATCTAATGATTCTCTGAATTTCCTCTGTGTCT
>NW_004952833.1:0-1708 GCF_000317375.1 Microtus ochrogaster
TTCCATTAATTTTTGCCTTGCCAAGAAGCAGTGTGTGTGTGTGTGTGTGTGTGTGTGTGTGTGTGTGTGTGTGTGTGTGTTAAAAGAATAGCAGAGAACTTACTTTTGGCAATAGTTCCGGTAAATTTGTGTGTAAGTATGTAAATATATGTGTGTTGTGGCTGTCATGGCTAATCCAACCTGAACTGTGCCATCTTCTTCATCCCCCCTAAAGCCCTGTTCTCATGTCATCAACATATAGTCTTCATCCACCTATGGTTCTTCATGGGTTATTCAGGAATATTCAGTGCCTACCTTGCCTATATTTTTGTCTCTTTCTTTCTTGTATTTATTATATATCTCTCATCTATTTTTTTCTATCTCTACTTATCTATTATCTACTGTCTATCAATTTCCTATTCTGTCATCTACTTTTCTTCCCTCCCTCCTTTCTTTCTTTCTTTCTTTCTTTCTTTCTTTCTTTCTTTCTTTCTCTCTTTCTTTCTACATTTCTAGCATCTATCTATTTTCTATGTACTTTCTATCAATCAACTATCTACCATTCTACCCATTTATATATCTGCTTGCATAATTTCACCTGACAGAATAATTAGCCACTGTGTATCACAAGCTAGCTTACATACTGAATATACCAATAAGGCATCAAATTTCTCTAAGCCTCAGTTTTCCTGAGCATGCTGAGGAATGGTCCTCCTGTCTCAGTGTCCTAAGTGCTAGGGTTACAGTGTATGCATCACACCAAGAGATCAACATGGTAGGCCTGATAGTCTTTCTGTAGCATTTGACGCACACACAATAGTGCTTTCCGTCAAATACTTATACTGGTTATCTCACACTGTGTAACAAGTCACCTTCTAATATTAATGTCTTAAAATGTTAATAGAAATCTGTTATTCTCATAGCTTGCTAAGTCTCTGCCTCAGTGTATGTCACTGGCTGGTCCCGTGTCCTCCAGGCCTGCACTCCTAGAAAGTTTGACCAATGAAGGAGTATTTCAAAGTTTTGCTATATGTTAGAAGTCAGAGTCTTTTAGAGCTACTTAAACACCCTTTTGAAATGGTAGTAGACTTCTAGAAGACAAAATAACCAAAGATTCCAAGGTGGGAATTCCAGTGTGCCAACAATATAGCCTCAGAAGTAACTCAGTGTTACTTCATCAGTATTCTGTTAAGTATTCAGAGAACTTATCCCTTGTGGGAAGGAATTACTAGAAGACATGAAGGCCAGTAAGAAGGCTCACTGTCCGTTTTAGTGACACCCATGTCAGCACAGCCCTTGAGATTTTGCTACCAATGAAAATGTCCTCAGCTATAACACTGCTGCAAGTCATGACTGTATGCATCCTTCTGAAGCAACCTTAATGAGTCTTTATTGACAACTGACGATTGTCAACAGTCTAGATCCAAAATTATATTTGAGTCTATATGTTTGGGCCAATCCTGGTACTAGTAGGTAGTCACAAAATTGACACTAAATAGATCAGGGACACAGAAAGAAAACTCAAAAAGGACAACTGAGCTTCTATGTCATTTTATCAGTGATATCTGATGATTCAAGTGGAGCTCCATAACCTGGAAGCATCTTTTGAGTTGTGCTAAGTTAAGAACACATAGCAGGACATTTGTAGCACACCATCTAACAAAAATTAAGTAAATAGATATATAAATTCCCATCTATCTTGTGTCTATCAATCATCTATCTATCTATC
>NW_004952834.1:0-1708 GCF_000317375.1 Microtus ochrogaster
GGAAACTCTGCCCAATGGGGGGCATGTTCGCCTCGGACTAATGTTTACATATAAATCTGGCGGCGTGAGCCCCACTGGTCTCTTTTTTGTATCTCCTGCTCATCGCTGGATCCCTAGTGCTGTAAGCTATTCCTTCATTAAAATTTGCTGTTTCATATTAACCTAGCCTGGTTATTACGCTGCCTACATTTTGGTGCCCAACATGGGGCTTTTTTTGCCCCGCCCCAAGCGGCTCGGGACGTAGGCTTGAATTTTAGTTTGATAGAGCTACACGCCCCAATCTCGTAGCCCTCTGCCTGGGTGCTAAAAACACAGCACGCTCCCAGCCCAGCTGCCAGCTGCCCTGCTGTTTTTTAGTTTGTGACTCGGGCCCCAATGCCGAGTCCGAGATACACTTGGCTGCTCACACTAGAGCCTGCGGGGTGGGGGGTTGGGGGGGGATTCCGCCCTGCCCACCAGACCTACTCCCCGGAGCACATTAACCCCTCCCTGCCTGCCTTGGCTAAGTTTGCAGCTGAACCCCGCTTCCTGAATTAGCGGAAGCTCAGGTGCCTGCGGTTTTGCAGCACCAGGGCAGTTCCCCATTTGCACCGCCACAGCAGCAGATTTGGTCTGATACAGAGGGACCGCTTCCGCGACCATGCTAACTCCTCAGGCGGAACAATCCACATCTAATTCAAGGATGAATCCAGCCTTGGCTCTGCTGGGCTTCCTGGCCCTCTCCCCAACTGCTATTTATCAGCCCGGTGTCTGCTCTAATCCACACAGTACACAGTCTACTTTAACTTTCGGTTTTGAGTTAATTGTTTCAGATGGGCTCTGACTTAGGCCACGTGGACTCAGGTGAATTTCTTTCGCCACCACTGGCAGGAAAAACGTCATTACAGGTAAAAAAAAATCTTTTATAAATAAAAATAAATACTGATTTGATTAAAAATGTCTAAAAACATTACCATTCAAGACTTTAACAGCCTTTTCTATTGTACCATGTGGGAGATTTTACAAGAGGTGTCTGTCACCCCACATCTATGGATCTTTCTGGGATTCATAGTTTTCCTTGATACTATATGGTTTGATAATAAAAATATGATAAAGTCTTTATGAGACAAATCCAGGATTCTTAAGGCAGAGGTTAAATGCTTAAAAACAATTGAGAATGACAACAATCTTCTCAAGAATCAGTTTGAAGTTCTTCAGAAAGAGAACAGATCTTTGTTTAACATGACTCAATCAACTAAACAAAATTTTAAAAAGGTACAGGCTAATGTTAAGGAAAAATTCATTACTATGGAAGAGGGAACAGCTGATTTGGATCGTAAGCTTCAGTCCCTTTCTGTAGGAACTGAAACATTAACTGAGAGAATCAAAACTGCTGAATATGACAATCAGATTTTGTCTAAAACTTATGACAGATTGGCGAAAAGATTGTCAATACAAAAAGACACGGTTTATGCCATAAAAATTATGTCCAAAGATAAAATGTTATCTCTAATGGACAAACTTCATACTTTAAAATCCTCAATGAAGGCTTTGGAACATAATTCTGGACAGGACATTCAGACATTGCAAAAGGCAATGATAAATAAAATTAAAAAGATTGAGAAATTTCTGATGTGTTCCAGGTGTACCATGTTTTATATGGAGTTAGGGAATCCAGTGACAGTCAGGGGTGCTACTGTGAAAAACAAAGGAACTGTAGTAAGAGCTG
>NW_004952835.1:0-1708 GCF_000317375.1 Microtus ochrogaster
AAAACTTAATTGTCAACTTGACATTACATGTGAAGAAGAAACTATGGTTGAGGTATTACCCAGGCCACATAGGCTTGCGGGCATCTTTCTTGGTCACTACCATTAATGTGGGAGAGCCCATTCCACTCTAAGGGCTATGATTCTAGACAAGGCTGTCCTGGGCTACAAACGAACACAGAATGAGCCAGAGAGTCAACTAGCAGTAGTACTCAGCCATGGTTCCTACCTCCATGTTTGAGTTCGTGCCCTGATTTCCTTCAGTGATGATTACAACCTGGAAGTGTAAGTAAATAATATTAGTACCAATACTAACAACCCCCCTCCAATAAGTTGCTGTTGGTTGGCGTGATTTATCATGGCAACCGGAAAATAACTAGGAAAGTTAAGAAACATGCTGAGCTTCAGGCACTTATGTGGGCTATAGAATAAGAGAAATCACAGATCATCTTAAAGCCAGACTTGACAGATGTGTAGCCGCTCCTCCCCAGCGTACATATAGAACCATTTGTTTAACTTTCAGTGGGTCCCCAAGGTTTGCTGAGGTGTTTCGACCCAAAGAATCGGCTAGTGATATTGTTTCCATGTGGGTTCCTGCTTTTTCATTGAACATTTACACTCTAACCTGTCTCCTCTAAAGTGGAATTTTTAAAGGTCTTTCATTAGATGATCATACAAAGTGGCTGGGTCACCTGGTGTGAGCTTTATCTCTAGAATTTAGACACCATCAATAAGTTTTCTAAATGATAGATAAGGAACTAAGCCACTTTGGACTAAAGCATTTCAGCATTTGTTATTCATAGAACAAGGGGTGAGAATCTTTACTTTTGACTATCTCTGTAATGTTAGTTTACTGAATTTCTTCCCTTAAACTTAAAATATATATATTTTTTTCTTTTCTGGGAAGAAATTTGGAGTCTACACATGCTAGGTAAATAAAAAAAATCCTAACCTAGAACTAAACATTTTAAGAATCATATTTCAGAAAGCTTTTGTTGCTTGACAGTGATCATTTATTTATTATTGCTTCATTTACCATCCCTTCTCTGTTCAATAACCTATATTTGCTTTGAGTACATACCAAATATTTTTAAGTATGTTTTAGTGAAAGTAAAAATAAAATTGTATCACTTTCTTTCTTCCTTTTCTTCCCTTCAGTTTCTCCTAGGTACTATTGCTGCAACCCCTTTCATGTCCACCCTGCCCCCACTCTCGAATTGATGTCGTCTTTTTTGACCATTGTTATTATGTGTGTGCACATGAGCACATGTGTGTGCACACACACATAAACACACACATTCACCAAATCTTATAAATTCTCCAAGCACATGCCATAACATTATTTCTTTGGTTTTTTAATTGTTGTTGCTATGTTGCATTTTGTGAAATCTTGTATTTTAGAAAGATAGTCATCAAATATTTCCAACTATGCTTATATGGCATTGTCAGGTAGATGTGCTGCCTGTTTTTTTTATGCTTTATTCATAATATCATCAGGGCATATAAGCTTTTAAACAACACCAAATTTAAGAAAGTAAGCAGAATGCAGTTAGAACTTATGGCATATTTACATTAATTTACTCAAGATGTTGTGACAAGCTTGCCATTTTGGGGGAGCTGTATAATACTTAGAATACTTACAAGTTCTTGTTTTCTTCTAGCTATGAGATGAATTCTTTTTGCTTTGTTCTGTCCATGATATTCTGGTTCA
>NW_004952836.1:0-1707 GCF_000317375.1 Microtus ochrogaster
GGTCTTCTCCAGGGAGGAGCACTTGGCATTGATGGCCTCCACTGCCTCCTCTGCATCCTGAAGCCTCTGGGCCAGCTTCTTCCTGTCCAGGGGAATGTATGTGACTGTACTTGAGGCATCAAGGCCTTGACATAATCCCCTTCTTCCCATTGTTGATGAGAAAAACCCTGTTTCTCCCCAGTGCTCCCTGAGATCCTCGAACCCCAGTCTAGAGGAGGTGAGACAGGTGCCTAGGGCAGAGTCTTCTGGCATAGGCTGCTCAGCCTCTCTCCCCAATCTGGGTGGCAGTGCCCCCCTCCAGGTTGAGTCCCCCCAGGCTGAATGACGATCGCTCCTCTGACCAACAAGCTTTTTGCTCGTCTTATACGTGAGTGTCAGGTATAACCCGGGCCAAAAGCTCACCCGTCAAAGGAAATACATCAGGGCCGGCCAGCCGGATGTTCCGGTGTGCAGGAGTCAGGCTTCCCTCAGATGCCTCTCTTGTTCACCTGTCCTCCCCACTCTTCTAGCTCCCGCTCCAGAAGCCTTTCCTGTGTTTACTCTGCCTGTCTTCACAGCAGATGCCCCGCCCCTTTCTCTCTGCAAATGCAGGTGGTAGCCACAGAGGACTCACTTGGCTTCCTCCAGCTCCTCCGTTCTCTGGATGGCGTCCGTCTCATACTTGGTCCTCCACTGGGCCACCTCTGAGTTGGCCTTGGACAGGACACGCTGTAGCTCAGCCTTGGCCTCCATTTCCTCCTCATACTGTTCCCGCAGCAGGTCACAGTCATGCCGGGCTGACTGCAGGGCGTGGGCCAGGGCGTTCTTGGCCTGGGAAGAGGTGGGCATCAAGGGGGTGAGAGCAAACCCAGCCTCCCTATCCTCTGGTTCTTGTCTATTCATGTCAGTCAAGGCCCAGACTCACCCAATTAAATGGATTCTCAACATCTTTGAGTGATTTTCATATGCCTACCTCTCTTCCTTATAAATAAGGAGTTGTTAAAGGGTCATTTAGTAGGGAGGTAGGTGACTAGACTATCTCTGGCTTCCAGGTGCATTTCTGCAGTTAATGTCACGACCAGGGATGTCATCAAGCCTGCCCCGCTGTCATTAACTGGGCCTCACCTTGCCTTCCTCCTCCAGCTGCCTTTTGAGGTCCTCCATCTGCTGGGTATAGGAAAGTTTCCCTCGGGTCAGCTGGGAAATCAGTGCCTCCTTTTCTTCCAGTTGCCTGGCCAACTCTCCTGGAGGTGGAATGATGGATTCGTGGGTCACGGAATGGGGAAACCAAAGCCCCACCAAGGTCAGGCGAAGAGACGGTCAGGAGCACCCACCATTCTCTGTCTGCAGTTTGGCTCGCTGTGTGGTGAAGTCATTGAGGGAGCGCTGGGATTCTTCCAGCTTTACTCGGTATTCGTTGGCCTGGTCCTCCAGTGTCCGCGACACTTTCTCCAGGTTTGCCTACAGGCCACGGCAAGCAGATGAAAGGTAAGTGTGGAAAGGGCTAGAGCCGGCAGGGAGGAGGAGGAGTTGTGTGAACCCAGACCAGACGAAGGAAGGGGATGGAGTGAGCACAGAGGACAGGCAGGAGGGTGACATAGAGTAGAAGGGACTCAGTCTGGAGGGCACATGAATTAAGGAAAGATTAGTAGAAAAAGGTAGGCAAAGGCTATGGAGAGGCAGAGCAGACAGGAGGCAAAGGCCGGTGGGGAACAAAGGGAATAAAAA
>NW_004952837.1:0-1707 GCF_000317375.1 Microtus ochrogaster
GACCATGGCAATAATTATGGGATTAATGTGACAACAATTATGATTAGCAACATAATGAGGGCAAATAATTTGTAATTAAAGTAGTGGCATCACTGTCTTTTCTTGTCGGTTGCTCATGCTTACATGATTAAAACAGTTTTCAACATTTTTTTGTGAAGTTACACTCAGTTAAAATTATATAACACGATATATGAATCCATTAGATGTGTAGACAGGAATTGCAAAATATAGAGTTGAACCTTATGCTTAATATGTAAGGGTACACTCTCATTGGCTCCTTTGATGAATCCCTGTATTTGTCTAAGGATGCTGGGCTAATATATAAAATACTGGACTATGTTTTATAAAGGCCAAAATTTGTGTCTTATCCACTCCTATGATACATATTCAAAAGACTATTATTTTAACACTGAAGACTATAATTAAATTTAAGATGAATCAAAATTTTTTTCAATAATCCACTAAGCATTTTGATCCACATTTCAAATGCATATATTACTGTATAAATTGTGATTATTTATAATGCACAGTAATGACCATATTCGTATATTTCTCCACATTAGTCAGAGGTTCTTTACTGCTTTGCCAGTCATTCTCACACTCAAACAATTCACATCGCTACTTTAATCAATGTTTCTAAAATTTTCATGTGCATAAATAATACAATCATTCTGAAGTTATAAATCTTTACATTTTCAGATATATTTCATATCTAACCTAAAGATTTCTGTTTAGATGATAGCATGAATTTAAAATTTGCTCCTTTTATTTTCTACCTATCAAAATCCTCCTATATTCAAGGATCATTTCAATAAAAATATTGTCTGATTAGCATATATTTAATTTTCAATATACTTCCTTGGGATCTTAGTTTTGGATAAACTTGTCAAGCAATGATTCAAGGAGTATATGGATTAACGCAGAGTGTAGCTATTCAGTCAACTGTAGACAAGATGGAGTTGATAGGTGAAATGAGTTGGGATCTTTCTTGGCCCTCATTATAGTTGAGTCAAGAAATGGTCTGGAGGTCAATACCAGGAGCAGTGGTCCAGAATTTCTGAAATGATGTGCCTTCAGAATAGTGGTGTTCAGTGACCTAGACTGAAGTGTTCTGCTGACAAAAACTGAATATCGTGCTTTCTCCCAATAAATGGAAGCATTATAGTTTCAAAGTACAAATATACATATATATGTATTATGCTAGTACACCCTATTATATAGGTTTGGAAATATGTACTATGTATCTACACATATGCATCCATGCACACAAACACACACACACACACACGTGTGTGTATTATGATCTTTCAACACTTTTCTCAAAGATATTCTGTAAGACTTTGAAACTATAATGCTTACATGTATTGAAATATATTACTGCTTTTCTTAGCGTTTTATTTCTGACTATTAAAGGTTGTTGTCATTGCTTGTCTACCTTAAAAGGTCTCACGATGAACAACAGTAGAATTCCACATTCTTTACCATTCGCTGAAAACCTTTTTCTGTAACAGGATAGAGTAGGCTTTAGGATTTGTGGTTCATTGTTCATATGGTTTCTCTTAGAATCACTCAGATCCACCGTGGATATTAATGCAAATGTTCCTAACTGAATTCCAGTGTATTTTTAGTTATAAACAAAGTACACTAATCACAAATCAAGGATTTTCTTTTAAATTAGTGTCCAATTATGTAAAGTATTAAAAATTA
>NW_004952838.1:0-1705 GCF_000317375.1 Microtus ochrogaster
GAAAATTTTTTTTTCTTTCTTAATAAAAAAAAAAACTAAAAAAAAAAAGAAAAATACAGGAAAATCCATATAATGTACATAGATGTTCCTAGCAACACTACCCCCCATAATAACCAAAATGGGGAAAATATTCTATGAATCCACCAGTAAATAGAATAAATGGACAACAATAAATAAACAATGTGATATATCCACACAACAGGACATTATTCAGCAGCAGAAGTGGGTGGGGTATGATGTACACCACGGCATGGGCACAACCAAGAGCACTCGTCCTGGGATTCCCTTTTTGTTAAGTCTAGCGTATCTATACAGATGAAGCAGATTAATGGCTGCTGTGAGTTCAGGAGAAATGAGAAATGACTAGCAATATGTGCAAAGCTTGTTTTTTGAAGGTGATGAGAATGTTATAGGAATGGTTTGCTTAGGCGTGAGCACACCGGACCAAAGACAGTGGCATCTTACACTTCAAATGGGGGATTTTGTTATGCACGAAGTTTCCTAACACCATTTCCAATGAACCCTTAAAAAAAAAAAGCAGGAATATACAGGCTGATTCTAAAGTTTATGGTAAGTTCCGATGACTTAATATAGTCAAACTGAGTTTTTGAATAGAGAGAGCCATGTTAAAGGTATAACGCTACCTGCTTTCCAATAGTCAGATTAGATTCCAACGTGACTGCTGGCGTGGGCATTTGTTTCACTGGATTGAGTAATACCAAGATGGATGGTGAAGCATTATCTCTCCTTAATGTTGAGTGAGGCCCTGGGGTTCCCTGTCCCTCCTCTGTTAAGAAAAACTCAAGGGGCCTTTACTAGTCTCACTACATAGCCCTGACTGGCCTGGAACTTTAAGCAAATCACACTGATCTCAAACTCACAGACATTTACCTGCCTCCTGCCCTCTGAGTGCCAGGATAAAAGTCTTGTGCTGCCATGTCTGGTTGGCTCTGGTTTAATCAGAGTCCCTAACTGACCCGGCATATCTGGAATGTGTGTTAGCATAGGAACTTGGGATGAGTCAGAAGTGAGAGAGAATCTTGTCCCAAAATGGGGGGAGGAATACCATATCATCATTTGTGGGCCCTTCACGGAAAGAAAATTGGTAAAGGGTAAATTTTTGCTCTCTCTTCTGAAGAGCAGAGCCCCTCAGATTTCAGAATTTCTAGTATGACTTTTGGGCTTGAAGGGTAGCCCCAGGTTCTCAGTCTCAAAGGGTCTTTCCAAGTCCTGAAGCCTTGAACTTGGCCTGAGACACACTGTAGCTTCCTGGATCTCATGTGGATCATCCCACCCTTCCGGGACTTTTCAGCTGCCAAAACCAAGTGAGTGAGCACCCTTAATAAACCCCCTTTCCATTCTCTACATAGATCTCATCAATTTTATTTCTTTAGATAGCACCACCTAGCACAAAATTATCAAGAGAGCGTGGTGTTAGTGAAAGAATAATCAAATCAAGAAATATAAAGAAGTCTTCGAAACTTCTTCAAAACTAGTTTTCCAGACACAGGGTGCAACAATAAGTCAATAAAGATTGCAGAGTCTTAAAAAGTACTGCCAGAGTGGTGGTGACTCACACCTTTAATCCCAGCACTCAGGAGGCAGAGGCAGGCGGATCTCTGTGAGTTCGAGGCCAGCCTGGTCTACAGAGCGAGTTCCTACTGTTGGGTAAAACTATCTCTAGCCAGTATTAATGCTTCTCAGA
>NW_004952839.1:0-1705 GCF_000317375.1 Microtus ochrogaster
ATGATTATCCAT
The DNA here is from genome assembly GCF_000317375.1 of Microtus ochrogaster. Lineage (NCBI taxonomy): Eukaryota > Metazoa > Chordata > Mammalia > Rodentia > Cricetidae > Microtus > Microtus ochrogaster. The sequence continues at coordinate 13 of NW_004952839.1, forward strand.
CAACAACCTATATTTCCTAATTATACATTACATTTTAAAAATGAACTACACAATCACAATACCTTAATCAAGATCAGAAATACATATACATATAACAAAATTGACTGTAAAATCCAAACCAATGCAAATTATTCATATCTATATCATATCTCCCTTTAAATGTAAAAGAACATTTATAAACAATATTTGGGAATATGGGCGCAGTTTTTTCTCTCCAAACTGCTTCCTGTTGAATGGGGGTGTCGTTAATTAGGTATTTCATGGTACAACCTGTGTGCTAGTTTCATCTCAGTTGGCAGTTGAGTGAAGGAATTTTCTGAAGATGTTCACAGCAACTTTTCGGGAGGTCATGGTCTATCATACCATATCGGGATAGATGCAATCCATAGGGTCTGGTCCTCTGTGAAAACAAAAGACCCTTTCCAAAGCATCATATCCTTAGACCCAAATTTTGAAATCGTAATGCCCTTATATCCATTCTGGTTTAGCTTGGCAGCCCATGTAATGAAATGTCTCTCTGTACTTAGCTCCTTCACAGTCAAAAATTTTAAAGAAAACACAATGTACATTATCCAGACTCTCTGTGAATTTTCCATTTTTACGTGGCTTATTTTTACTTTATTTCTCTTAGTCTATAACTATCTGTACTCTGTCTCTTTAAAGACTTTAACTTTTTTTTTTAAAAAAAAGCATTAACTTTATTCTCTATATTCTTTTTCTTCTCTCTCTCAAGCCTAAGTACATTCATCCAACAGTGTGGTCTTTTATATCTGAATCTGTTTTATTGTGAATCTGTAACATTTTTTTACTATCCAGGAGCATTTCTTAAAATGTTAAGCAGTTCTTAAAAACTTAAGTTGTACCATGTACAGGTAATATGGTACCGTCTGTGTCCTGCCCAGTGGAAACCTTAACTGTGCTGTTATTACAGTAATTACTGTAGTTCCTGCAGACCAGCACAGTTCAGCATGGAGCAGTCACTCCTGCCTCAGATCCATTTGGTGCCCCCAAGCTGAGCACAGTTCCAGGCACACAGCAAGTCCACATTGGAGCCGCACTCAGCAGTTTAATTCTGAGACTGAGTGTGCAGCACAGAACCTCTTTTTATCCAAGTTACAACCAAATCTGACACGCAGAGCACTGCACAGTATGGCAGCAGGAATCCATCATGCTCTTCCGCCTGCCTAAACCTGATTCTGCTGTCTGCCCAGGTGCAGGCGGGGAGCACTGAGCCATCTGCATGGTCTCAGAGCACTCTCTTTCCGATCCCAAGCTGGAACACAAACATCCAGTCCCATAAAATCCATTGAAATGCTTTAAAGCCAGAGTTCATGCTGGCAGCACAGCCCCAAGAAGCTGTGCTTTAAAATGACACAGCGTTTTTTCTGCTGCTGTTGCCGAATCAGGAAATCTCTCTACAGCACGCCACCAACAAACAGCAAAAATCTGTGTTAAACTCTCTCTCCCTTATTTTTAAGCCTTCTCAGGTGTTTAAGTGGATTTAGTCCATCACGTCAGGCGCCACACTGTTGTAATAAGAGTGGCGAGGCTGCGTCCCCGGCACCCAGCCGCCTGCATGGCTAGCTTTACCCGAAATAATTACACGGAAACTGTATTCTTTTAAACACTGCCTGACCCATTAGTTCCAGTTTCTTATTGGCTAGCTCTTACATATCAATCTAACCCATTTCTA
>NW_004952840.1:0-1704 GCF_000317375.1 Microtus ochrogaster
CTGTAGACCAGGCTGGTCTCGAACTCACAGAGATCCGCCTGCCTCTGCCTCCCGAGTGCTGGGATTAAAGGCGTGCGCCACCATCGCCCGGCTTGAACTTTGTTTTCTTATTTGTAAAGTAATACTACTTGCTTCTTGGTATTTCTTGTTATATGCATGACCACTGAGATGGAGTATGGAATGCTCCTATCCACAGATGTTTCTTAATGAATTTCAGCTGTACTTTTTTTTTTTAAGTTTAATGTGACTAGGTAATATCACCTCATAGAAAATTGCAGCCTATAGATACTCCCTTTCAACTAAAAAAGGAATTTAGATTAAATTAATAGAATTGAAAGTTATCAAACTTGGCAATGTTTTACGTCTATCAAGTTTATACATTCCTTTTATTTCACTTACCAGTATCTGTTGTAATAGTTTGTTGATTATTTATTTATAAGATCTTGCTGGGTAGCACAGACTATCCTAGAACTCATTATGTAGATCAGAGCAGGGTGGCCTTGGACTTGGAGGCCTAGGCAGGGTGGTAACTCCAAGTGCTGGAATTGCTGACTTGAGCTTGCTTTGTAATAATTAAACAATTATGTTACTCTTTGTGTCTAAGTAACAGGCATGTATTGGATGCATCAGTATTGAATACATGAACTCAGCTCCTAAGTGTCAGAGCCTGAAATACTTAGTTCACTGTGCCTTGCTGTTGTAAGGTTTGAATAAGACTGTCCAGTTTCTTAATGAAAGCTATAAAGAAGCAGTACTTTTAATATATAGGTACCCCCACAGTTTGGGTTGTTTTGCAAGGAAACAGGAGCTAATGAACATTGAAATGTGATAGTTTAGAGGTCAGCAAAAGGAAAAAAATTGCTGTGACTAAGTTAATAAACCCTCATTTATATCCAGCTTTTTTATTGTTTTACCTTTGTTCCATTTGAAATTTGTGGTTGAAAGTCCAAATGGGCCTGCCGGTGGTGGCACATGCCTTTAATCCCAGCACTTGGGAGGCAGAGGCAGGCGGATCTCTGGGAGTTTGAGGCCAGCCTGGTCTACAAGAGCTAGTTCCGGGACAGGCACCAAAGCTACAGAAAAACCCTGTCTCCCCAAAAAACCAAAAAAAAAAAAAAAAAAAGAAAGTCCAAATGGGAGGAAAGACTATAGAAAAATAAGAAAAGATACGGTGTAGAATCAAAACCCATAGTCACATGGATTCCCTGAGGGTCAAGAATAATAAATTTGGATTGATAAGATTGGGGAGCATAGGAGAGACAGCTCCCAGGTACATACGTGATCTTAATGGTTATCTTGGGGCATATATATTTTGATTATTTTTCAGCCCTTAGAAACTAAACTACTTTATGGTCCAGTCCTACAGTAAGTCTTTATATTTTTTATTTTCTTAATTTTATTTTTATTAAACTTTCAAGTAGCTTTTAAAATTGTCTCTGCTTAGTGAAAATTGCGAATTTTTTTGTTTGAATTTTATTTTTGTATTTTAAAACAGAATCCTGCTATGTAGCTCAGACTGGCTTCAACTTCTAGGTCCTACTTTCGCCTCTCAGATGTTCATTTATGAACATCCGCTACCAGATTAATTTGTTTATTACATAAAAATTAAATATCATGGGGCTGGAGAGATGGCTCATAGGTTAAGAGCATTGCCTGCTCTTCCAAAGGTCCTGAGTTCAATTCCCAGCAACCACATGGTGGCTC
>NW_004952841.1:0-1704 GCF_000317375.1 Microtus ochrogaster
AATTATCTTGGGATCAGAGCTAGTTACAGGGTTCCCCTGGACCTTCAAGGTGCCAGGCCTGCCACAGTACCTGCAGAGCCTTACCAAACTCGCCATCCCTGAAGTGTGGGCATCGCTGGCTGAGGCTGAAGGACAGGCGGTTCCTGTTCCTCTCTCTTTCCCTCGGCTTCTGGAGTCTTCCTTTTCTGAAGTGCGCTTGTTAACCCTGGAAACCCTGCTAGAAAGGGCAACATCCTCCGAAGTGGAAGAGAAGGGACCACATCCCTTGCTGTGTAGTATGGGAGAAGAGTTCCTGCTGTTGGCGATGAAGGAAAACCACCCAGGATGTTTCTGCCGGGTAGAATCTCTGCTGCATTGACACCTCTCTGTGTCCCACATTGGTTTGTTGCTCACCACACAAACATGAGAACCCATGTAAATGCCAGCTAGTCATGGCAGCTCACCTATAATGCCAGCACTTGGGTAAAGATGAGATCCCTGGGGAAAGCTGACTAGCTAGACCAGTCAAACCAGGAAGCTCCAACTGCAGTGAAAGACCATGGAGAATGGTCATGAGAAACAACTGATGTCACCCTGGCCTCCATTGGCTGGGACACATCTCAGCGGTTAACTTAACTGATACACCTAATTCCAGGCAGATGGCTACCTGGAAAGCCTGGTCAAAATGAAAGTAAGATTTCCAGGCTTGGCATCTCAGATAGTTAGAAGGCTGGGGCCTCTCTGGGCTACAGAGTGAGTTCAGAGCACTTAGTGAGATTGTGTCCCAAAGCTAAGAAGTGCAAAGAGAAAGGGAATCTGGTTCAGTCTAGCATGTGTGAGACTGTATAGGCTTCTTGTGCTGGTGTCAGGAACCAGGGACCCTCAAGCTTGTCATTGCTCTGCCCTCCCTCAGTTTCTCAAAGATGTTACGGAGGAAATAAGAAATCAGTGTCTTTTGGGACCTTTTGAAAATAGATTCCACTCCTTGTTGTTATAAACAGAGGTACCACAAGACTTTTCCCAGTGTATTTTTTTACCTTGTTTTCTTGGATTTGACTCAGGTCCTGAAGATTCTCTATCATATGAACCCCAGTGAATGGCTTCCCCAGACAGAATGCTGTGTTCACCTCTCCACAAAGGAGTTCCTGATCTGGACTATGGATATTGCTTCCAATGACAGGTTTGTCCCCGTGATCCTGTGCAGTCTTGGTGGACTGTATACCCCTTCAAGTCCCTTCAAGCCTGCTCACTGTCTTCCCTTAAGGGCTCAGATACTGAGTTTCTTTCTCAGCTTCAGCCTGGGAGCTGTATTCTAAACTCCAGTAGAAGAGCATCAAGTCTTCTCACTAGTAACCAAAGGATACAAGAAGTTGTACAGTCAGATAAAGAATTTACATCTGCAAAAGTTACAGACTATATCTGTAAACATTTGTGTATAAAGTATGTTAAATATAGGTCGATTAGTTGTTAATCTAGCATCAGCAAAGCCCTGAACTTGATTCCCAGCACCACAAAAGCCAGTGTGGTAGCCACATAACTGTAATCCCAGCACAAAGGAGGTGGAGGTCAGAGGATCAGAAATTCAAAGTCAGCCTTGCCTACATAGTGAGTTTGAGGCTAGTTTGGGTTACACAAGAGCCTGTCTTATCTCGGATGTTTAACTTGGTTTGTGTATGTGGTAACTGTTGAGGATCTGTGAGTGTGTGTGTGTGTGTGTGTGTGTGT
>NW_004952842.1:0-1703 GCF_000317375.1 Microtus ochrogaster
TGAACTAATTTTACAGACAAATCTTTAAATACAAATTGTTTCCTAGAAGATATACAAATGAACCTAGCTAATAAATGAGGGAGGAATATGCTTACAGTGTAGTTATTCCAGGAGTCGTCTGAGGATGTCACAGTGTTATTCCAATCTGCTCAACAAGAGGGAAAATTAATTATAATTACAAAATTTAGTTTTTTGCTACATCTATAAATATTACCCACAAGGCCAATATTTCTTATACCATGTAAGGGTTCAGATTTAATATGGCAGGAGATTCATTGAACAGCATGTTTTGAAGATTTAAATAATCAAAGTATATTTGAAAAAATCTATTTTATATCAAGGAATCTATTCTTTGCATTGTTTCTAAGTGACTATGACTGAAAAGCAGAAACCCCTTTCTGCTGATATCTTACATAATATAAGGGTTGCAACACCCTGACAAGGAGTCCCTTTTACTGCATTTAAACATGATGAAGCATACATGATGACTCCATATTTCTAATTTTAGCGAATGGCAGACATCTCTGCTGTCAGTGTACACACAGTGCCCACACAATGAGTGGAAACACTACCAGTCTATGGGAGTCCCCAACAACTGTCAAAGCTGACATTGCCCAGCACGAATAAAGTTGAATGACTCATAGCCTCCCTTGTTCTCACCTTACTGTGTTTACACTTTACTCTCTGTGAGAGCCCTGACAAGGAGCCACAGGCAATGACTAGGTGTAGGCAACATCTACAGTCTGGGCTCTGTTTGTGACCTAGAACCTTAAGTAAAACCAAATCAGAGAAAACTTGAACTCAGTCCTGACCATATTCATTAGCAAAGGGACCTCATAATCCAGGTGCTGCAATAAGCACTTAGAAATGCACGCATGGGCACTCAGCACTGTAGGAAACACGGGCGATGCTACTATTGTTATGTGATGGAAGGAGCAGGGAGCAGGGGCGTGAACGCTGTGGAGTTGACTTTAGAAATATCGTACCGCTTGTGTAATGAGGATAACATTCAACAACTTCTCCAAAGAAGTGTGCCTACAATAGGGGACAAATGGAAGGGTGTGTGTCCCCAAAGGGAACTAAGGAGTTTCCTCAATCTAGCAGTGGCATAATTTACCATGAACTAATGAAATGGGATGGTGCATAAGGTTCCTGAGATATGAAAGGCAGCACAGATATGAAAGGCAGGTGTGGCCCATATGACACCCAAATCCCTTTCGATCCTAATATTTCTTGCTTTTGCAGAATGTTCACCAAGGGAGAGATTCCATGAGCACAATAATGACTCACCCAGGAGCCTCAAGTTATAAGGCCAAAATGCCAGAAGTCAAGGAAACCAGGGACCCAGCTGCTTCGTTCCCTGCTCCCCTCAGCAAAGCTCTTCTCTGAGCAGGGTTAGGTGACATGGCCTTACAGAGCCTGACCTGCTCCTTCCTTCTTCTTCACACCTGGGAACAGTGGCAGACAGTGGCTCCTGCTGCCTTGTGTTTGGATCTAGTTTCATTTTGTTTTTTGCCTGGAAACAGTTCACACTAAGGATTTCCCTGTCAACATTGAGAGGTCACCATTACCTAATCCTTCCTTACTCTGTGGGTTCACTGCATATGACTTTAAATTAAGTCGTCTTCAGGAAAGCCTAGGAAAAGATCAGCCACATAGATGAGGAGACCACAGAGAAGCAGTTTCTGAGAATATTGAGTCAC
>NW_004952843.1:0-1700 GCF_000317375.1 Microtus ochrogaster
ACTCATACTTACCTGGCAGGGGAGATACCATGATCACGAAGGTGGTTTTCCCAGGGCGAGGCTTATCCATTGCACTCCGGATGTGCTGACCCCTGCGATTTCCCCAAATGCGGGAAACTCGACTGCATAATTTGTGGTAGTGGGGGACTGCGTTCGCGCTCTCCCCTGGTGATGTTGGTGACAAATGAAAGGTTTCGCTCCTCAGTTGTGAACGGTACTGGATACACGGTCGTGCACGTTATCCGCCGGGGTGGGCAGCCAGGGCTATTCCGTGTGAGTTCACTGGAACGGCTTTACAGACTTGCTACACGTAGAGAGTATGAATGACTAAGCGCCCGCGTCTGCCGCCTCGCGTTCTCTCAAGTACAGTTGTGGCTCAGGCTGTTAGACCAGTTCTTTTGGAACAGTTAGACAGGAACAACTACCGTGGCGCCTGTTAAAGACCCATGTGTCCTTCGGGGCACAGTAATAGTCATTGCAGGCCCAGGAGGAGTCCCATGGGGCCGGCCGGGATTCCCTGAACAGCCTTGGCGTCCCTGCATTGGCCATCAGGAGCATCTCACACACCCCCAACCACAGCCTGGACTCTCGAGCGTCCCGTCACCCACTGCCTATTTAGGTCAACTCTGCCTTTCTCCTGGGGCTCTAGGACCCCCTCCCTAGAGCCAAAGCCCTCGTCCTTGGCTCTTTACTCAAGCACCAGCATCCGGACGTCCATCCACCCTGCACAGTGGTCCCTGCAGTCGGGTCGGGTCGGGTCGCAGGCTACGACCGACCGGGGCTTTTTCGTTTCTGTAGTGGAAATCTAGTAGCTTAGCGTCATTGTAGCTAAAGTAAACGTGAAACAGTTGTTTTTCTGGAGGTATTTAGACCTTGAAGAAATCATTGTTTAGAACAGGGATTGGCCAGGCGATGGTGGCACAGGCCTATAATCCCACACTTGGGAGGCAAGGTAGGAGGATCTCTGTGAGTTCGAGGCCGGACTGGTCTATAGAGTCAGTTCTAGGACAGCAGGATTGTTTCAAAGAGACCCTGTCTCGAGAAACCATAAATAATAGTAATAATGATGATGATCAATAACTTTTTAAAATAAATATGTTCAGGGTTCAGTCCGTCGAGACTGGGCCTCCCTGCTGCCTCAGACCCCCATTACATCCTGGAGTGGCCCTCTTCTTTTGATCTTCCTGAGTAACTCAAACGGCCAGCACGTTTCATGCTCAGCTGCTGTAATGCGGGGTGCCTCTGTCCAAGACCTTTCTAATAATAAAAGTTAAAATCCAGCACTTTATAATAATAAAGTTATAATCATGTTCTTCCTGAGGGTCCCAGGTCCATCCATCCCTTAAGTCGGATGACTTCCACCTTACAGTTAGTTCCTGTGGAGCTCTGACTGTCCCAGAACTCACTCTGTAGACCAGCCCGTCCTCCAACTCAAAGAGATCCTCCTGCCTCTGCCTCCCGAGTAATCGGATCTTTGCCTATTTACAACCCTCCGCATACGGCAGCTACACATAATTCGATTCATTAAGGACGTTTCCATACGTGCACAATGTATCTCAACCGTGTTCACGACCCGTGTCACTCTTGTCCCCCTCACAGTCCCGCAGATCCCCTTCCTCTCTTCCCAGCCAGCCTCCTCCACTTAACCTTTTTTATTTTATAAATGTTTTATTGCTTTTTTTTTTTTTTTTTTTTTTTTT
>NW_004952844.1:0-1698 GCF_000317375.1 Microtus ochrogaster
TGGTCTCGAACTCACAGAGATCCGCCTGCCTCTGCCTCCCGAGTGCTGGGATTAAAGGCGTGTGCCACCATCGCCCAGCTCCACTTGTCTAATTTTATGTGTGTGTATGGGCACTTTGCCTGTATGCACACCTGGTGACCTTGGAGGCCAGGTGAGGGCATCTGGAATCGGAATTATAGACAGTTGTGAGCTGTCATGTGAGTGCTGGGAATTTAACCTGTGTTCTCTGGAAGAGCAGTCAGTGCTTTTAACTGATGTGGGATACAACCTATGGCAGGGCAGAATAAACCAGGCAAGAAATCCGAACAGAGATATACAGAGAAAGTAGTCAGGGAGACGCCTGTAGCTGCTGAAGGAGAAGGACCCAGAACCTTTCTGATAAACCACAGCCTCGTGGCAATACACACATTAACAGAAAGGGAATCCCACACTGCTGAGCCATGTTTCCAGTTCACTCAACTTTATTTTTCAATATCCTTTTTTGGGGAGGAACGGGTGGGAGCAGAGTCTTTCTATGTAGCCCTGGCTGTCCTGGAACTCACCATGTAGAGCAGCTTGGCCACAAAGTCACAGGGATGTACCTGTATCTGCTCCCAGAGTGCTGGGATTAAGGTTCACTGGCCGCCACATCTAGCCTCATTTTATTTCTCTGAGACAGAGTCCCTCATAAAATTTGGAGTTTAAACCGGGCGGTGGTGGCGCACACCTTTAATCCCAGCACTCGGGAGGCAGAGGCAGGCGGACCTTTGTGAGTTCAAGACTAGCCTGGTCTACAAGAGCTAGTTCCAGGACAGGCTCCAAAACCACAGAGAAACCCTGTCTCGAAAAACAAAAGAACAACAACAACAACAAAGACTATATAGAAATCTATTACAAAGCCAGAGACCTCTGCAGGACTGGACAAGAGTCAGGGACCTCTGTGGGAACAGGCCTGAGCCAGCAACCTCAGCCGAAGCAGGCCCGAGGCAGCAACCTCCACAGGAGCAGGCCTGAGCCAGGGACCTCCACTGGAGCAGGACAAAGACAGAGATCTATCTCCACAAGAGAAGGACTGAGCCGGTGATGTCTGCTGGAGCAGGCACAAGATGTGGACCTCCCCAGGAACAGACCCAAGCCAAGGACATCTGCAGGAACAAACCTGAGCCAGCAACCACAGCCGAGCAGGCCTGAGCCAGAGACTTCTGCTGGAGCAGACCCAAGGCAGCAACCTCAGCAGGAACAGCCCCAAGCAAGTAACATCTGTGCAAGTAGACCCAAACGACCCCCAGGATTGAAGAGACCCCCAGGATTGAAGAGCAACCCCCAGGAGCACTGAGCAACCTCTGAAAATATCAAGTGACCTCCGGGGTGACTGAAAGCATGGCCCTGACTGCACCAAAGGGGCAGCCATCTGATCCTTGGATTTACTGGCACTTGGAAGAGTGATCATCAGAAACAAACAGAGTCCCCATGACACCAATCAGAGAAACAGATGGGTAAGAACACACTCAACACCACAAAGAGCAACACGACACCAACAGAAACTAGTAGCCCTACAACAGCAAGACTTGAAACCCCAAATACAGAAGAGGCAAGGAAAAAAATGACCTAAAAATTAATTTTAGGAATGCCGGGCGGTGGTGGTGCACGCCTTTAATCCCAGCACTCGGGAGGCAGAGGCAGGAGGAGCTCTGTGAGTTCGAGACCAGCCTGGTCTAC
>NW_004952845.1:0-1697 GCF_000317375.1 Microtus ochrogaster
AGGAGGAGGAGGAGGAGGAGAAGAAGAAGAAGAAGAAGAAGAAGAAGAAGAAGAAGAAGAAGAAGAAGAAGAAGAAGAAGAAGAAGAAGAAGTCAGTGCACTGCCTTTTTTATTTTGTTATGTTTTGGTTTGGTTTGGGGGGGATTGGGGCAATTGTGGGGTATTAATGACTGCTTCGATTTCCTTAGGGGTTATAGGTCTGCTTAAATTGCTTGCGTGATTCTGATTTAATTTTGATAACTGTTATTTATTGAAAAATCCGTTTCTTTTGTTTGTTTGTTTGTTTTTCAAGACAGGGTTTCTCTGCAGCTTTTGGAGCCCGTCCTAGAACTAGCTCTTGTAGACCAGCCTGGCCTCAAACTCACAGAAATCCACCTGCCTCTGCCTCCCGAACACTGGGATTAAAGGTGTGCGCCACCACTGCTGGGTGAGAAATTCGTTTCTTTTAAGAGTTTCCAATCTGATGGAGTGGTAGCAGCGTGGGCGGGGTTTGAGACAAGGTTTCTCTGTAGCTTTGGAGCCTGTCCTGGAACTCTCTCTGTAGACCAGGCTAGTTTCTAACTCATAGTCTGCCTCTCAAGTGCTGGGATTAAAGGCGTGTGCCACCACCACCTGCCTAGTGCAAATTTTTAAAGTATGCCCTTATGTTTCTCTGGATTTCCTTGGTGTCTGTTGCTATGTCCCCTGCCCCCTTTTTATTTCTGATATTGTTAATTGGACATTCCCTCTCTGTCTTTTTAATAGTTCATCTATCTTATTGATTTTCTCAAAGAGCCGAATCTTTGTTTTCATTGATTTCTTTTTATTGTTCCCTATGTGTTTTAGTCTTGAATTTGACTATCTCTTGCCGTCTACTCTTCTAGGGTTGATTACTTCTTTTTTTTTTTAGAACTGTCAGGTTGCTAATATGAAATCTCTTTTTTCTTTCTTTTTTCTAAATATTTATTTATTTACTTATTATGTATACAATATTCTGTTTGTGTATATGCCTGCAGGCCAGAAGAGGGCACCAGACCTCATTACAGATGATTGTGAGCCACCATGTGGTTGCCGGGAATTGAACTCAGGACCTTTGGAAGAGCAGGCAATGCTCTTAACCGCTGAGCCATCTTTCCAGCACCCCCCCCCCTTTTATTGAGATAAGGTTTCTCTGTAGCTTTGGGGCTTGTCCTGTAACTAGCTCTTGTGGACCAGACTGGCCTTGAACTCACAAAGATCCACCTGCCTCTGCCCAAGTGCTGGGATTAAAGGCGTGTGCCACCACCGCCCAGCAAATCTCTCCTTTTTTTAATGTAGGTACTTTATTGCTATGAACTTGCCTCTTAAAACTGCCTTCATTGTGTCCAATAAGTTTGGGTATGTTGTGTATTTATTTTCATTTAAATCCAGAAAGTCTTTAGTTTCTCTCTTTATCTCTGTCTCAAACCATTTTTCATTCAGTGGAGAGTTATTCAGTTTCTTTTTCATTTGTTTGTTTGTTTTGTTTTGTTTTTTGAGATAGGGTTTCCCTGTAGCTTTGGAGCCTGTCCTGGATCTAACTCTCTTAGACCAGGCTGGCCTCAAACTCACAGAGATACACCTGCCTCTGCCTCCCGAGTGCTGGGATTAAAGGCGTGCGCCACCACCGCCCAGCGAGGTTTTCAGTTTCTATGAGTTTGTAAGTTCTGTTTTGTTTTTTCTGTTGTTGTTGATATCCA
>NW_004952846.1:0-1697 GCF_000317375.1 Microtus ochrogaster
GAAATAGACTCTAAATGGCAGCTGCGGGCTTAGCTGGCACCCTGCAAAGCCAGTTCAGAATATGCACCACTCATCCATCTATTCACGAACAAAAGCAAAAAGACGTATGAAGCAGCTGCCATATTAGGCAGTGTGTATATAGCAACGGAGGAACCGGAGGCCTGCAGGAAGCTTAGGTTACAGAATTTGTTATTTAGCCCGGCCCACTGAGGTAGGTTTATAACTTACAGTTAAAGATGATTAAATTTCTCAACCTAGAGTCCTGGGGTACTGGGACGGACTGAATCAAGCAGCTGACCAACATGTCCTTTTGCAGATGAAAAGGAACCCCAGAGAGGCACACTGAGTAACTAGGCACAGAGCCTAACAAAGGGCTCATGCCCAGCCCTGGCCAAGAACTCTCTGGAAAAACAGATGATACGGTTTTACTGAGAGATCTGCATGCTGAGATAGAAGAAATTTTCAAGATGGATTTCATGTGTTCAGTGGTGAGCCTTACTAGCTCAGCCTCAAAGAAGCAGTCTGTATTGGACATCATCGCTTCCTGACAGCAGAAAGGAAAACCAATCATGGACGCTGTGAAGGCAACATCAGTTTAGACAGACTGACAGATAAATGGACAGAGAGGTCACAGTCACTGAGGACACTTAGAAGGCTGGAGTGAGATGCTAGCATCCGTGTCAAGACTACAGAAGTGGTCCAGCAGGGAGACAGAACTCGCAGTGAACTGCAGAGAATAGGCACCACCTTAACTCATTCATTTCCGTGTACTTTCCGTGTTGTTTCTGTCATGGCGTCAACTGTCAGCTTGATATAATGCAGAGTCGCCTGGGAAGAAGTTCAGTTGAGGGATTCTCTAGATCAGCTGGGCCTGCAGCCTTGTCTGTGAGACATTTTCTTAACTGCTCATTGATGTAAGAAGCCCACCCTACTGTGGGGTAGCGCCATTCCAGGGCTGGAGGGCCTAAGCTGTATGTATGTGTTTATAAGAGGCTGAGCAAGCCATGGAGAACAAGCCAGTTAGCGGTGGTCTCTATGGCCTCTGCTTCAGTTCCTGCTTCTGGGTTCCTGCCTTAAGCTCCTGCCATGACTTCCCTCAGTGATGAACTATGACCTACACACTGAAATAAAACCTTTCCTCCCCGAACTGCTTTTGCGCGTGGTGTTTATCACAGCAATAGTGGGTTTCTATAAGGCAATTCCTCAGTGTTTTCAGAACGAGAGTCAGGAGGACATGCAAACTCCTTTTCTGAATCAAATGACCTGATTATAGGATTATGCTGGTTGGGCTATGGAGGCAATATCTGTCACTGTAGCTGGCAATGGGCCTAAACAGAAGATCACTAAGAGGCATCAGGAAATTTAAAGTGGAGAGCCCGCTCGACAGTGAATCATCAAAGTGGTTAAGCCGCAGCAAAGGGTGCAGAGAGATCTGTTGTGCTAAACGAAAAGGCTTTCGAGTGTGCATGTAGTGTAGGGCGTCCTCCTTGGAGCAGGGGACCTAGCAGGTTTCTGCAGCTGAAGTTCCCAGCTGTGGAGTTCTCTTCACTGCGAACAGGTAGGAGGCAACAACAAACAACCATTTCCACAGACCAAAATGTCTGCGAAGATACTAAGACCCCATTGCTGAAGTGCCACACACAAGAAATATGAGTGGTCACATAAAAACTACCTTATCTACAAAAGATCAGCCCAGG
>NW_004952847.1:0-1697 GCF_000317375.1 Microtus ochrogaster
CAAGGCTCCTCCCTCCACAGTACTCAAGGCTCCTCCCTCCACAGTAAGCAAGGCTCCTCCCTCCACAGTACTCAAGGTTCCAGCCCTCTCTGAAGGTACAGAAACAGTGAACAATTGCAGGCTGGAGGAGACTCCTTTGGTGGTACTGTTTAGGGTCACCAACACTTCTATGATGAACCCCTCACCCATGCTCCTATAAGTAACCTGAAATTAAACTCAACAACTCACCCAGCTAGACTTGGTATTGAGTCTTTGGTCTGCTGGTGGTGTCCTATCTTCAGTGAGCAGACACCTGCTTATATCTTCCCAGGAAAAGCCGTGCCATAATGGTCCAGATTTTGAGTTTGTGTCAAGTTCAGTTACATTGCCCGGCTTGGGCTTGCTGGGTTACAAGGTGTCTGCCTTTGACTTTGCCATTTATCTTTTTTGGAAGAGGGCTCTCTTCCCCTTTATCTCTGTTTTCAGAAGACCTTGAGGGCCTTCAGTTTGCACCACAGCCCTAGAGGCTGGTGCTCTTGTCTCTAGCTCCCATGCCTTTGGGTCGGTTCTCTGAAGTTCTTGTAAGTGAGCACAAGGCAGCCAAGTACACAGACTATTAACATATAACATGCTCAGCAATTTAGCCACCAGAATGTACTCTACATCATCATCCAGTTCACCTCACAGTACAACTATATCCTGCATTATTTGTTCTTCAGCTAAACTGAATCACAGTGACTAGGTAATGAGCTTCCACCACGGCTCCAAAGGAGGTTTTATGGATATATGAAGATGAGTAAGACAGAAGTTCAGTGACCTTGAGCATACACTTTGCAAAGGACAATAAGCCAGAACTTAGGAGCCTATAGAGATAAGCAGAATATAACAGGTGCCGTTGAGAGAAATCCTAAGCATGATTCCTGGAAGTTCAGTTCTCAAAGTGAGTTGGGGGAACTGCAGCTCTGAATTCAGCTAGAGGCTAAACAGCAGCAAATGATGGAACAGAAAGCGGCCTGGGGACCAACCCCAAAAAACACAGAGGACACTAGCCACTTCAAAAGCAGTTGGCCAAGTGCTTCAGTGCCTGGCGTTGCAGTTTCATGTCTTAGTCCAGGGAATAGGAGGGAGCTTGTGAAGGGACCTGAGCGGAGAAGGGGCATTGGAACAAGAGATGTATCACCCAGGTAAGAGCAAAGCCATCAATCAAGAAAGGGAAGCTTAATTTAAGGCCCCATATTTGGTGGAAAATAGTCTGTATTTGATGAATCTCAGCTTTTGTCTCTAAATCTCTGCCTCTCTCTGTCTTACTGTGAGTGTAAGAGGGGAAAAAAAGAAGTGGGAGACAGAGCTATGATCAGCCCTCTGATCCCCAGGGTTCCACACCAAAGACTCAACCAACTCCAAATTTAAGAAATGCGTCTTGGGGCTAGAGAGATGGGCCCATGGCTAAAGCCCGTGCTGGAAAAACACAAGTGTCTGGGTCCAGACCCCAGTACATGTGTGAGAGCCAGACAGGTGTGGCGATCACATCTGTAACTCCAGACCCCAGTACATTTGTGAGAGCCAGGCAGGTGTGGTGATCACACTTGTAACTCCAGACCCCAGGACATATGTGAGAACCAGGCAGGTGTGGTGATCACACCTGTAACTCCAGACCCCAGTACATGCGTGAGAGCCAAGCAGGTGTGGTGATCACACCTGTAACTCCAGACCCCAGT
>NW_004952848.1:0-1697 GCF_000317375.1 Microtus ochrogaster
GAGGCTTCACTACAAGCACAGTACAAAGAGACCAGTGACAGATACTCCAAGAAGGACCTGCAGAGATGAGAAGGGGAGGGGAAAGTCTGGGCTAAACCTGCTGGGCTCTGCAGCCCCATCACTATGATCATGGGTAGACCTTCAGGGCTCTGAGAAGCCTTTGGCTGGGGACACAGCCATGTGCACAAGGTCTCATGCAGAGCCAGGGACTTATTAAGAAAAAAAAGAAATCCCAGTGAGCAGGGAAAAAATGAGAGAAACCTAAAGTTATTAGCATAGAAACAGACAGCTGGAAGCTAAGCTGGGGGAAGAACCTAGAAGAGCAGCAGTCAGGTTCTCCCTGACCTCAGGGCATCTTCTGTGGCTGTCCCTTTGCTCACTCACCATATCTGCGCCTTTGCTGGGGCAAGGGACTGTGGTATAGATCCAGATTTACCACCCTGTCCTTAATGACCTCCTCAGAATGCCCACTTCTCCAGTCCTTCCTGACCACCTACCCCAGGGACAACTTCTGCATCTCTCTAGGTGAACAAGTTGCCTAAGTCATCATGAGAGGGAATAGTGATGATGAGGGCCATTGGACCCAATTCTGTTCAAACGTCTGGGCTAAACCTGCTGGGCTCTGCAGCCCCATCACTATGATCATGGGTAGACCTTCAGGGCTCTGAGAAGCCTTTGGCTGGGGACACAGCCATGTGCACAAGGTCTCATGCAGAGCCAGGGACTTATTAAGAAAAAAAAGAAATCCCAGTGAGCAGGGAAAAAATGAGAGAAACCTAAAGTTATTACCATAGTAGCAGACAGCTGGAAGCTAAGCTGGGGGAAGAGCCTAGAAGAGCAGCAGTCAGGTTCTCCCTGACCTCAGGGCATCTTCTGTGGCTGTCCCTTTGCTCACTCACCATATCTGCGCCTTTGCTGGGGCAAGGGACTGTGGTATAGATCCAGGTTTACCACCCTGTCCTTAATGACCTCCTCAGAATGCCCACTTCTCCAGTCCTTCCTGACCACCTACCCCAGGGTGATCAGGTAACTGTTTAACCACACAATGTCTTGAACATAGAACTGGTGCCAGACTTGACTGCAGACTCTCCAGCCTTCTCTGCTTTGGACCCTGCATCTGAGCTCCAAAGACAGCAAAGGCACCGGCTGCTGCATCAGGGGCTTGGTGATAGTTCGTTGCTGTCTAGTTGCTAGCTCACTGCTGTTCTCTAGAGCCTAGGGCAGAATCTGACACGGAGGAGGTGAACTTGTGCCTGTGGAAGATCCAGGAGACCTGTGTCCTGTCTCATCGGTGGGTACCTCTTACTCATGCTCAGCAGATACAGCAAGACATGGAGGTAATTCCCCACATATTGGGACTTGTGATTTTCAAGTAGAATCAGAATCACTTCATCTCTTCTATATCAGGTGGCTGATGCAGGGGGGACGGGGGACTGCTGATCACAGATGCTGCTGCTTACCAATGCGCAGAAGAGCATCCTCAAACTATTCTTATCCCAGGTAAGCCACACCTTGCTATACAGGACCATGTCCTGCTGTGGGGAGATGCCCTGAGAATGGGGAGCACTGACAGGTTTGGGTGCTGGGTGATTAGAGAACAGACTGCCCTTATGCCATCTTCAAAAAGCAGGTCATCTGCTCTGTGTTAAGACCATGATGGAATAAACCATGAGGGTGAACAGAGGTTCTGTAGCCAA
>NW_004952849.1:0-1694 GCF_000317375.1 Microtus ochrogaster
GCACCACCACTGCTCAGGTCAACTCTTAAGTGCCATTGTGTTTAATAGAATATGATCAATGCGTTCTATGGTGTAAGTCATAAGACTAATTCTCTCTAATAGTTGAATAGTATTCCAAGAAAGGCTATAACGCAATTTGCATAATAATTTCTATCTGGTTCTTAGAATTGGTTCTCAATTTTTAACTTTAAGGTCCATAAAAAGAAAAATAACCTTAAGTTCCTGATATTATAAGAAAGCATTCTACCAGTGAGCTGTAGTCCCAGCCAGTTCCTAGATTCCAAATCTACATTGCATATTTTGGCCAAGAATTTCATAGATACCAAGGTCTTTCATCATCACCTTTCATATGCATTGACATTGACTCACATTTAACTTCCCTTAAAATACAAAGCTTCTTTTTCTACCCATGTATCCCACTCCTAGGTTATCATTATAAATAATATATTGCTTTTCATTTATCATGCCACATGGGTGATCCCAAGGAAGTATGTGTTTGCAGTTATTAATTTCTGTTTCTAAATATCTTAAACAAAAGATTTACAGAAACATGTGTGTATAGTTAATTTCCTATTCTAATCTCTCTGCTTCTCACATTTCTTTCTAGGATTGCATGTTAATTGGAAGTTGGCATGCCTAAAAAGATGCTAACTAAGACAGTTTTTTATGCTACCACACTTTAAAGGTTAAATTTATCATCTGGCATACTTGTTCCATGATTTAACCAGCTTTTCTTTCATGAATACGTTGATGAGACATTTTTTGGCAGAGAAATCCCAAATGCAAACAGTGATTTGTTGTTGTTGTTGTTGTTTTCTTGTCTCATTGCATACTTAAAACCTTAAAAGGACATAGTCACTGAGTTTTCGCAGCATGTTCCAAATGTAATGTTTCTAATGCTAGTGAACTTTATACCTGATGTCAAGGGGGAAAAAAAGCAGAAAAATCCTCCCCCACTTTCAGTGTAACGCTGACAAGTCTTCACTAGTTAAATTGTAGCTTCCCAAGCATGACCTACTGTCTCCCGCTCTCTGTCAGGCATCTTTGCTATTACTAATTTTCTGCCAACTAGATGGTGACCTTAGGGCTGACTAATTAGCTGTTGGTTTATGTATTTTTGCAGCGTTAATTGTGAAAGCCCTCGCTGTTACTTCGTGGCTAGATTAACCTTGTTAGTGTGTGGAATTAGAAGTGGAGAGGCCTCGTTAGACAGTCTCTTCTGACATTTGGGAAGGGTTTTAACTCACTGACTGGAACATGAGCCTTCCACTGCTTTTGGATGCTTGCAGGAGTTCGGCTCATCACAGCAAATACTCAGATAGTGGTGAGAAAAACTCCTTGATGGTTGTTTTTACCCATTTCTAAGAAGTCCTCCCTTGCTTTTCATTATATTTTTTCCATATAACTTGCATTTTTTTAATGAACTACAAAAATTTTGAAACCAGAATTGAGTTATCTCATAATCAGATTTAAGAGGGGAATAAATCAATTACTTATGTTAGCATATATATAGAAAATGGACTGTCAACAAGCTTTGAGAAGAAAATACACCAAACAGAACAAGTCAGATCATTATCAGCTTTAATTTCTTTCTTTTTCCATATTTCTTATTAAAATATTACTTTTCATTTTACATGCCAACCTCAGTTCCCACTCTCTCTCTCTCTTTCTCCTGCTCCCTACCTTCCCCCTTC
>NW_004952850.1:0-1694 GCF_000317375.1 Microtus ochrogaster
GAAGAAGAAGAAGAAGAAGAAGAAGAAGAAGAAGAAGAAGAAGAAGAAGAAGAAGAAGAAGAAGAAGAAGAAGAAGAAGAAGAAGAAGAAGATCAAGAAGACAGAGACAAAAACAAGAAGGAAAAGAAGACGAAGAGGAACAGGAAAAAAGAATTTACTCTAATTTCTAATTTCTTTCATATGTTACTCATGTTTAGTAGGTTTACCAAAACAAAGGTCATTCTTCTTCTCTTTCACCTACCAATTGACTGTAGTATTTTTATTTACTGTTTCATATCTGATTTTATCTTTCATTAAATATTCATCAAATTTTGTGTATTCCTGATCAGTGGGTTCATGAGCTATATTTAAATATTACTCTGTTTAACTATTTTACGTTTTATTTTAGAACCATCAACGTTATTTAACTATTACATTGCATTTACAATAGTCTTTTGGTTTTATCAATTATTTGTAAAATAACATTAAGAATCAGCGATGATGACTATCTTCTGAAAAGAACATAATTTTTTTCATGCCTTGGAGATGTTTTATTCTATATGGTTTCTGCAATTGTTAGAAGTTTTTTTCTAATATTTATATCTCTTATAAATTATCTTTTCTAATGCAATTATTAGATAAACAAGAATTCATTTTTTGTAAGAGAATCTTTTCCTAGATGGCTTACAACTTATCAATTAAATCTTTCTTATATTACAGGGGGGAAAATTTCTCCTCAGTTTTTTTTGTGTTTGTTCTTGTATAAAATAAATCAGCCTTAGTTTCAGAATTTTTTTTTATTGAGAAAAAAAAATTCCACCTCCTCCCAGCCTCCCACTCCTCCCGCCCTCCCCCCACTCCTCTCCCGCTCCCTCTCAAGTCATAAGAGCAGTCAGGGTTCCCTGCCCTGTGGAAAGTCCAAAGTCCTCCCCCCTCCATCCTGGTCTAGGAAGGTGAACATCCAAACTGGCTAGGCCCCCACAAAGCCAGAACAAGAAATAGGATCAAAACCCAGTGCCATTGTCCTTGGCTTCTCAGCAGCCCTCATTGTCCGCCATATTCAGAGAGTCCGGGTTTATCCCCTGCTTTTTCAGTCACAATTGGCCTCTGATTCAGATTGTCAGGATTAGTTTGGAGGAAGAAGGCAGGTGAGCTGGGTTTATACCCTTTTCTTAGAAGAGATACAATAGCTCAAGTGGAAAATGAATGGTACTAAAGGTTTTTAAGGTAATAAAAAAAGTCAGGAAATCCTACTCACCAACTTTATGGATGATAAAGAGGAAGAAGCAATTGCATCATTGTTGAGTGCAGTTTGAGTGAAAACATGATGAGGAAGAACTAGATTTTCTAACTGATGTCCAGTGATAATGTTCACAAGAGTGTGGAATTTCTAGCAACCTAGCTAGAGATATGAATAAAAAGGCCAGCAGATCATCTTCCCAGGTATTGAAAAAAATACAGATCAAATATCCTATAGCCATACTAATGAATATTTTGCATATCACCATAGAACCTTCATCTGGCGATGGATGGAGATAGAGACAGAGACCCACACTGGAACACTGGACTGAGCTCCCAAAATACCAATGAGGAACAGAAGGAGGGAAGAAGATGAGCAAGGGAAGTCAGGACCAAGAGGGGTGCACCCACCCACGGAGACAGTGGGGCTGATCTATTGGGAGCTCACCAAGGCCAGCTGGATTGTGATTGTGAGA
>NW_004952851.1:0-1694 GCF_000317375.1 Microtus ochrogaster
CGGATCTCTGTGAGTTCGAGACCAGCCTGGTCTACAAGAGCTAGTTCCAGGACAGGCTCCAAAACCACAGAGAAACCTTGTCTCGAAAAACAAAAGAAAACAAAAAAAATAAATAAAAGTGTGTAATTCTCCAAGATATATTCTTTCTATCTATTTTTGTTACTTTTAATTATGTGTTTGTTTGTATATGGGTATGTGCACTTGGGTGCCGGTACCCCGAAAGGCCAGAGGTGGCAGATTGCCCAGGAGCTGGAGGTACAAGTGGTTGTGATCTGCCATGTGTGGGTGCTGGGAATTGAACCCAGGTCCTCTGAAAGAGCAAGGACCTCTTAACCACTGAGCCATTTCTCCAGCCCCTTAAGATAAACTTTTTTTTTTTTTTTTTTGTTTTTTTTTTTTTTTGGTTTTTCGAGACAGGGTTTCTGTGTGGCTTTGGAGCCTGTCCTGGAGCTAGCTCGCTCTTGTAGACCAGGCTGGTCTCGAACTCACAGAGATCCGCCTGTCTCTGCCTCCCGAGTGCTGGGATTACAGGCGTGCGCCACCACCGCCCGGCCTTATTATAACATTTTAAATGCTATATTCTGCAGCTCTTTGAAATGTTTGAAGATCACTTATCTAAAATATATCTCTGTATGACCTTGAAAACCTACCTAACATGACTATTAGCTTGATGGTTATAGATGACTAACATTCAACCTATATCTTTTTATTATCCTAAATAGTTTTCGAGAATAAAATTTTTACATTAAATTTTTAAATGATCTGGATAGGTATAATACCTTAAGCACAAATAGAAACATATATACAATATAACCAAATAATCTTAAATTTGTGTCAATATACAAAAATCTATACCAATGTAAAATATTTGAGACTAGTAGTTGATTTTGAGTTTGAAAGTAGATTCAATAATCTACCCTGTGATCTTATTATTTCTATATCATACTTCCCCTTTTTTCCCTTCTAATTTCAGCTTTTTGTTTTTGTTTCTGGGTTTTTTGTTTTGTTTTGGTTTTTGGTTTTTGGGTTTTTTTTTGAGACAGGGTTTCTCTGTGTAGCCTTGGCTGTCCTGGAACTAGCTCTTGTACACCAGGTTGGCTTCAAACTCACAAAGATCCACCTGCCTCTGTTGCAGATTCCTCAGAGTTCCAGAGCAGATTCAAGGCTACTGACTGAGATGGTCCAGGATTTTCAGGGGGTCTCCCCTATCAAAGCTGATCTCTTATCAACCTTGAATGAATCCACAACCTTTCATTTTCTGTAGAAACAAAATTATAACCTCTTCTCCAATGCAACATATTATTTTTTTTAATATTTATTTATTGATTTGTTATGTATACAATAGTCTATCTGTGTGTATGCCTGCAGGCCAGAAGAGGGCACCAGATCTCATTACAGATGGTTGTGAGCCACCATGTGGTTGCTGGGACTTGAACTCAGGACCTTTGGAAAAGCAGGCAATGCTCTTAACCGCTGAGCCATCTCTCCAGCCCCCAAGTTAAGATATTTTTAAAATATATAGGTTGATTTAATTTAGCAGTTTCCATAATCCAATGTTTTTCATCAGCTATTGTTCATTCATCAGTAATCAAAAAATTTAGTCAAGGCCGGGCGGTGGTGGCGCACGCCTTTAATCCCAGCACTCGGGAGGCAGAGGCAGGCGGATCTCTGTGAGTTCGAGACCAGCCTGGTCT
>NW_004952852.1:0-1694 GCF_000317375.1 Microtus ochrogaster
AGACCAGGCTGGTCTCGAACTCACAGAGATCCGCCTGCCTCTGCCTCCCGAGTGCTGGGATTAAAGGCGTGCGCCACCACCGCCCGGCCTTGACTAAATTTTTTGATTACTGATGAATGAACAATAGCTGATGAAAAACATTGGATTATGGAAACTGCTAAATTAAATCAACCTATATATTTTAAAAATATCTTAACTTGGGGGCTGGAGAGATGGCTCAGCGGTTAAGAGCATTGCCTGCTTTTCCAAAGGTCCTGAGTTCAAGTCCCAGCAACCACATGGTGGCTCACAACCATCTGTAATGAGATCTGGTGCCCTCTTCTGGCCTGCAGGCAGACACACAGACAGACTATTGTATACATAACAAATCAATAAATAAATATTAAAAAAAATAATATGTTGCATTGGAGAAGAGGTTATAATTTTGTTTCTACAGAAAATGAAAGGTTGTGGATTCATTCAAGGTTGATAAGAGATCAGCTTTGATAGGGGAGACCCCCTGAAAATCCTGGACCATCTCAGTCAGTAGCCTTGAATCTGCTCTGGAACTCTGAGGAATCTGCAACAGAGGCAGGTGGATCTTTGTGAGTTTGAAGCCAACCTGGTGTACAAGAGCTAGTTCCAGGACAGCCAAGGCTACACAGAGAAACCCTGTCTCAAAAAAAAACCCAAAAACCAAAAACCAAAACAAAACAAAAAACCCAGAAACAAAAACAAAAAGCTGAAATTAGAAGGGAAAAAAGGGGAAGTATGATATAGAAATAATAAGATCACAGGGTAGATTATTGAATCTACTTTCAAACTCAAAATCAACTACTAGTCTCAAATATTTTACATTGGTATAGATTTTTGTATATTGACACAAATTTAAGATTATTTGGTTATATTGTATATATGTTTCTATTTGTGCTTAAGGTATTATACCTATCCAGATCATTTAAAAATTTAATGTAAAAATTTTATTCTCGAAAACTATTTAGGATAATAAAAAGATATAGGTTGAATGTTAGTCATCTATAACCATCAAGCTAATAGTCATGTTAGGTAGGTTTTCAAGGTCATACAGAGATATATTTTAGATAAGTGATCTTCAAACATTTCAAAGAGCTGCAGAATATAGCATTTAAAATGTTATAATAAGGCCGGGCGGTGGTGGCGCACGCCTGTAATCCCAGCACTCGGGAGGCAGAGACAGGCGGATCTCTGTGAGTTCGAGACCAGCCTGGTCTACAAGAGCGAGCTAGCTCCAGGACAGGCTCCAAAGCCACACAGAAACCCTGTCTCGAAAAACCAAAAAAAAAAAAAAACAAAAAAAAAAAAAAAAAAGTTTATCTTAAGGGGCTGGAGAAATGGCTCAGTGGTTAAGAGGTCCTTGCTCTTTCAGAGGACCTGGGTTCAATTCCCAGCACCCACACATGGCAGATCACAACCACTTGTACCTCCAGCTCCTGGGCAATCTGCCACCTCTGGCCTTTCGGGGTACCGGCACCCAAGTGCACATACCCATATACAAACAAACACATAATTAAAAGTAACAAAAATAGATAGAAAGAATATATCTTGGAGAATTACACACTTTTATTTATTTTTTTTGTTTTCTTTTGTTTTTCGAGACAAGGTTTCTCTGTGGTTTTGGAGCCTGTCCTGGAACTAGCTCTTGTAGACCAGGCTGGTCTCGAACTCACAGAGATCCG
>NW_004952853.1:0-1694 GCF_000317375.1 Microtus ochrogaster
GTCAACAACTGACAGAAGGCAGAAATCCCCTCAGTTTGCTACAGAGATGTTCTTACACAGTAAGACGTGGCATATGTGAACCTGAGGAGCAGAAAGAACAATTAAATGTGCATTATAATCAGCTGAGAAATGTCTCTGAAAGACAGAGGGGGCACACTTTGTGCAAAATAATAGAAACGTTGGGCAATTTTCTAACTCATCAGTCTGAAAAGGGAAAGAGCTGGAGTTGAATGAGTGGACCTTAGTACAAACACATGACCCCTCAGTGCTACTTTTTCTGTGTCTCCTATTGAAAGAAAAGGAAAAGAAAGCCTGGAAACCGTTCTAAGATTGTCATCTTAAAGAAACTGGAGGTTGACCACAGGAATATGAGAAAAGCAATCTGTAGAGTGATGATGCTTTCTCTTTTTATATTTTACATTTTTTATATCATTTTACGTATCAACCACAGTTCCCCCTCCATCCCTTCTCTGACCCTGCCAACTTTGCCCCATCTTCCTCCCATCCAACTCCCTATCTACTCCCCAGAAAGGGTAAGGCCTCTTATGGGGAGTCAACAAAGCCTGGCACATCAAGCTGAAGCAGGATCAAGTTCCTCCCTGCTGCATTAAGGCTGAGCAAGGCATCCCGCCATAGGGAATGGGCCTGAAAAAGCCAGCTCATGCAAGAGGGATAAATACTGGTCAAACTGCCAGAGGCCCCACAAACAGGCCAAGTGATACAACTATAACCAACATGCAGAGGGCCTACTTTGGTCCCATGCAGTCTCTCCAGCTTTCGGTCCAGAGTCCAGGGTCCCATGTGCTAGGGTCAGCTGTCTCTGTGTGTTTTTCTGTCATGATCTTGACCCGCCCTTGCTCATGTAATATCTTCTTCCTCTTTTTCACTGGCCTCTGGAGCTATGCCCAGTGCTTGGCTGTGGATCTCTGTATGGTACTGCTTTCATCGTATGCTAAGAAGGCAAGGATTAACAAAACTCTTAGAAAGTCAAACTTAAAAGAAATTCCCGGAATGATATGTTGTTAACTGATATAATGAATAACTGGAAATAAAACAATAACAATATTCATTTCTGCTTATACCCACTGGAATTAAGACCGATTTAAATATTTTTGCCTTAGAAACATTCTCCACAGACTCAATTAAAATTTGCCAGTACACTTTCGATAGCATCTGAGGGAGATGCTTTGCAGATCTCCATGGAAGCAGCCCCTAGGAAATGTGCTTGTTTCTAGGGACCACAAATGTCTTAATAAGGAAGGAACTATAATAGTGAACTTTACTTTCAGAGTTTCTTTCTGTGTGTGTATGTGTATGTGCTATGTACACACACATATATCAACATGTAGTACATATCTATATTGTGTATATATAATTTATGTGATACACTCCCCAACCAGGGATTTTGCCCTTGTATGATAATTAAAATAAAACTAACTGGAAAGATTTTATGTAATAAAATGACATCAGTAGAAGTATGATTTTTTTTTGCTTTGAAATCGTATAATTCTAAAATTAACCTTGATTATAAACATTGGTGACAAATTGATAATTCAAGTGTATGGTAGTACTTTGTTGTTTGATAGAGGATAGGATGAGCCAAGTTGGAAGCTCTAGGAAATCCTTAGGGAAACCACTTACTGTCAACTGTGAGATGGTTTTGTTGAAGCTGATATTCTGCTTATTTTATAAAA
>NW_004952854.1:0-1693 GCF_000317375.1 Microtus ochrogaster
TATAATGATAAGTCATTAGAAGTTGGCATAATACTATGATCACTTTGCAGAATAATAGTTGAAGGTTCCCTTGGGCCTATGATCTACCTAGTTACAGGGAGTGCCGGTCATGAATTCTGTCTTGTGGAGTGGGCCTCATATCAAAGCAGAAAATGACTGGCTATTCCCTTAACATTCATACCACAATTGTACCAGTAGGTACCTTGCCAGGCTGCTTGAGCTATTATAGCTTGTGTAATTAACAGCTGGGGAAAACTTCTGATTCCTTTTCTGTCCTGGCAGCATGCAAAGCACACTGTGAACACTATAAACCCAAGAGGGATGAAACTTTCAGGTTAGTACCAGCTTGATTTCTCCATATCCTATGATTCAAGTATGCAAAGACTTCATTAATAGGGTCTTACCATCAAGTTCTGAGAGATAAATAAGAGTAATGACAATAGCCTATAATATTTGAAGGTCTGTGGAACCCCAGTGGCCAACAACTTCACAAGAGTAAAATATATATATATATATATATATATATATATATATATGTATGTATATATATATACATATATATAATCAATAGGCTGCTATAATTAGTTGATTCCCTATGATATTTGGGAGAGGTATTGTCTCACCATTATAAAATAATTCCATTTAAACTCTTTTTACATATGTATGTGTATATGTTTTAAGAAGCTTCTACAGTAGTAGGCTTCCATTTATCTTTTATTATTGCTTGTGCTTAACTTTATCAGGAATTTTCAACTTATACTACACCTTCCAGGAAATTGAACTGTTGGGTTTGCTTTCACTTCAACTTTCTAGACTTTTTTAAGCAAATTTTCAGACTAGATCTTGTGTAGTTATTTTCACTTCATTTAATTTTTTTTATTTCAAAATACCTTGCTCTCCACCTCATCTTTGGAAGACTTGGAGTTTTTTTCAGATATTCAGTTATTAAGTTTTATTTTCTTTCAGCTCATCATCTTGCTACATTTGAGCCTCCAAAACCTCTCATAAGAATTGCATGAAGCGCCATGCAGGCTGTCTCAGACTTTTCAAGTTCATATGAGCTTTTCTCTCTTTATTAAAGGGGCCTTGTGTTCTTGGCATCCTCCATCCCCTCTGGCTCTTACACTCTGCCTTCTTTTCCTTGAGGTCCTCTGAGCTCTGAGGGTCGGGATTTGATGGAGACATGCCATTTGGGGCTGAGTGTTCTGAGTATTCCCGAGGTCTCTCATTCTCTGCATAATCATTAGCTGTAGGTCTTTTGGGGTTTTTTTTTCTCCCCATTTGCTGCAGGAGGAATCTCCTTTGATGATGGCTGAACAAGGCACTGATCTATGAGTAAAGCAGAATCTCATTAGGAGTTATTTCACCACTTTGAAAAAAGCAATAGTATTTGGTGTAGCCCAGGGTCCCTGGTTACACAATCAGTATCAGATACAAGTTCAGTCTCACAGAGTGAGCCTTAAGTCAAATGAGTTATTGGATGCTTACTCCCACAAGCTTTGTGGGAACCATTGCATTAACATATTTTGTGGACAGGACACCATTGTAGATCAAAGGATTTGTGGTTGGTATCAAAAGGGATACCTATATAATATAT
The DNA here is from genome assembly GCF_000317375.1 of Microtus ochrogaster. Lineage (NCBI taxonomy): Eukaryota > Metazoa > Chordata > Mammalia > Rodentia > Cricetidae > Microtus > Microtus ochrogaster. The sequence goes on from NW_004952854.1 coordinate 1,598, forward strand.
GGGCAAAAACTCTAAGTAGGGACCCGCTCAACTCTCCATGTTCAGTCAGTTGTATAAGTGTTGTATTCAGAAATAGTCTCTTGCAGTCAGATTATA
>NW_004952855.1:0-1693 GCF_000317375.1 Microtus ochrogaster
AAAACATAGGGGATAGAATGACTGGTGGTGTGGGAGGTCCTTCTGTATATGTGTTGCTTTTATTGGTTAATGAATAAAGAAGCTGTTTTGGCCAGCGGCTTAGCAGAATAGAGTTAGGCAGGGAAAACTAAACTGAATGCTGGGAGAAAGAGGCGGAGGCGCAGAGAAGCCATGTAGCCCCGCTGGAGACAGACACTGGAACTTTACTTGGTAAGCCTCGTGATGATACTCAGATTAATGGAGATTGGTTAATTTAAGATATGAGTTAGCCAGAAATACACTTAAGCTATTGGCCAAACAGTATTGCAAATAATATGAGCCAGTGCTCTTACCCTCTGAGCCATCTCTCCAGCCCCCTGTCTATATTTTTTGACAGGTTCTTGCCTCATAGTTCAAGCTGGCCTTAAAGTCTGTATCCTCTTGCCTTTCAATCATGTGTGTGTTTGTGCGTTTGTGCATATGCACGCACAAACACACCCATGAATGTGCGCACATGTGTGGTGGCCAGAGAAGATGTTAAGATATTTTTTTGTTATTCTCCACCTTATTCTTTTGAGATAGTCTTATTGAACCTGGGGCTACACTGGTGCCCATGAACCCACCTTTGTCTTTGTCTTGCACAGTCGCAGTTATAGGTACATATGCAGCCACACCCAGCTTTTTATGTAGGTACTGGGTGTTTGAACTCAGGTCCTTTTGCTGGTGCACCTAGTACACATAGCTAGTGAATTACACCCCACACCCTATTTTTTCCTTTTTAATGTTAGGTTTTTGTTTGTTTGTTTTGTTTTGTTGTTTTTCGTTTTTTTCCTGGGACAGGATTTCTCTGTGTAGCTTTGTTTTTTGTTTTTGTTTTGTTTTTTTCAAGACAGGATTTCTTTGTGCAACAGCCCTAGCTGTTCTGGAACTAGTTCTGTAGGCCAGGCTGGCCTAGAATTCACAGAGCTCCACCTGCCTCTGTCTCCTGAGTGCGGGGATTAAAGGCATACACTACTATCACCCAGTTTTAATGATAATTTTTAAAAATTAAAACTGTATGTAAAGAATTTGCAAATAAACATTAGGTAGTAACATTAGCCAGACTCAAAGACTATCCATCTGTATATCTCAGAGGAACTTGCATATAGTTATAATAACAGTCTGAAACTGTGGAGCTTCACATTGGATTTTGTACTTTCACTGTCAATTATATTTTTAATGTTCTTTATCACACGTACTCCCAAAACAAACAGAGAAATCGAAGAATTAACAACAGAATTGTCGGGGGACAGCCTGGACAAAAACACTTCTTGCCAGGGTAGGGGCGTGGGGATTATAAATATAGTAAAGAATATGAAGACGGGGAAAAAAAAGAAAAACCGAAACCATAGAGTAGTACCGGGAGGGCGTTCCAGTGAGTACCGAAATCATCAGTGTTTAATTCTCTATACATTTTATACTCCAGTACAAAAGGTCAAGAAGGCAACAAAAGACTTGTTTAACATGATACAAAGGACAGCTTGAACAGCCATCAAGTCATTAGCATTGTGTTGCTTAGACAGTGAAACTACCCTAAACCAAGCATCCTCAAGGCAGCCATTCCCCAGGTAACCTTGTATTATAAAAGAAGGAGCAGAAGTACTCTTGCACATCCTGACTATCTGTCAGGGTGGAGTGGATCTACTTGCGTGAGCCTTCTTTTTTTTTTTTTTTT
>NW_004952856.1:0-1691 GCF_000317375.1 Microtus ochrogaster
AGCACTGACTGCTCTTCCAGAGGTCCTGAGTTCAATTCCCAGCAACCACATGGTGGCTCACAACCATCTGTAGTGATATCTGGTGGCCTCTTCTGTCCTGCAAGTATACATGCAAGCAGAACACTTTAAAAAAATAAAACAGCCAGCTTTTAGCCGGGCGGTGGTGGCGCACGCCTTTAATCCCAACACTCGGGAGGCAGAGGCAGGCGGATGCAGAGACTACAGAGCTAGTTCCAGAACAGGCTCCAAAGCTACAGTACAGAGAAACTCTGTCTTGAAAGAAACAAAAAAAGAGGCAGGTAGTGGGCAGGTAAGGGTCAGCAGGACACCTGTGAGGTGGCCAAAGGGTCAAATCTGGGTCAAGCTTGGTTGGGAACAGTGCTGGGTAGTCAGCTGGAGGCCACTTGGTGCTGTAAGCAGATGAGACACCGGAGGGTCTAGCTCGGAGACTCCACTAGGTGCTGCATGTGTCCTGGACATGGCGAGGGACACATGTCCCACTGCTGGTGGGAGAACAGTTGTGGGATCTCGATGTTCTTGGGGGTTTAAAGATTTATTAAAGATGGCTGTGAGCCACCATGTGGTTGCTGGGAATTGCTTAACCTGAGCCATCTCTCCAGTCCCCCGTAGGGGAGGTTTTAAACCTCTTACTCATGAAGATTCCCAGTGTTTCAGAACCCTACACTGGCATGTTTGGGGGGCGGGGATGGAGTTTGGGAATGCCTTCTGAGGGGACTAAGTGAAAGGGGAGTTGTGTCTCAGGCGGATTCTGAGTGGCAGATGGGAATCTTGTGGGATCAGGGACCAGTAGGTAGAGGAGAAAGGGAATTCAGACAGGGAAAACCTGGAGCACAGACAATGACAGGATGAGCAGCTGCAGGGAGCAGCTGGAAATATTCTGTGCAATTAAGCAGAGGTTAAGATTCGTAGGTGGTGGTGGCGCATGCCTTTAATCCCAGCACTCGGGATCTCTGTGAGTTCAAGGCCAGCCTGATGTACAAGAGCTAGTTCCAGGACAGGCTCCAAAGCTACAGAGAAACCTTATCAAAAAAAAATAAAAAAAAAAAAAAAAAAAAAAGACTGTGGACATTTGATGGTGTATGCCTTAGGATGGGAAGGCAAAAAAGACCATGAGTTCAAAGGTCATCCTCAGATTGGTAGTGAGTTGAAGGCCAGCCTAGGCTATGTGAGCCCTATCTTAAAAAAGGAAGGAAGGAAAGAAAGAGAGAGAGAGAGAGAGAGAGAGAGAGAGCGGAAAAAGACCACAAAGTGGCCAGTGGACACATAATTAGTAATTTTGGCCTAGGAGGCTGGGTTAGTCCTAAATTCATCCTTCCATTATTTTCTTTCCTAGACCACATCTCACTACGTAGTGCTGGCTACCCTGGAACGTAGACTAGGCTAACCTTGTAATCAGAGGCTTCTGCCTGGGATTAAAGGTGTGTGCCGCCCACACCCAGATTGTTTATTGCAGTTGGGGTTAGAACTCAGGGTTTTGGGTACATCTTGCATCTCTGCTTTTTTGGTTACAATCTGGCACACACCTTTAATCCCAGCACTTCGGAGGCAGAGGTGGGCGGATCTCTGTGAGGCCAGCCTGGTCTACAAGAGCTAGTTCCAGAGGGCTGGAGAGATGGCTCAGAGGTTAAGAGCACTGACTGCTCTTCCAGAGGTCCTGAGTTCAATTCCCA
>NW_004952857.1:0-1690 GCF_000317375.1 Microtus ochrogaster
TTGTGAGCCACCATGTGGTTGCTGGGAATTGAACTCAGGACCTTTGGAAGAACAGCCAGTGCTCTTAACCACTGAGCCATCTTTCCATGTTACTTTTCATCAACAAAGCATAATAAAGCCTGCCAAAAAAAATGGTACTGAAGGGTTTTAGGAAAATGACTGATTTCAGCTTCTTCTATGAAGTGCTTAGAAAGACAGGGATGAACATAGAGATGAGTTCTTTCTTGATGTGGACAACTGTATTTAAAGTGTGTATACAATTACACATGTTTACATCTGGAAGGTATTAAATAAAGCAAAATAGAAAATTTAGAAACAGTTTTTTGCTTTTTTTAAGGATACAGTTTTTAAAAACAATGTTAAATGGGGAGATGGTTCAAGTGATTAAGAACACTTAACTCTTCAGTTCCCAGCACCCATAACCTTCTAAAATTCTAGCCCCAGGGTACATGATAACCTCTCCCCTCCTTGGGCACATGCACACACATGGCATCCACTTAACTCTGGCACACACATAAAGATAAATCTTTGTAAATTACTCTCCATAATGTAGCGTTCGCTTGTCTCCTCTTTGAGGTAAGGTTGTCTCACCTTGTAGGCTACACTGGCTTTGAACTTGGAGCTATCCTCCTACCACTGCCTCCCAAATGCTAGGATTATAAGTGTGTACCAGTACACCTGGCTTTAGATGTTTTCATGAAAGAAATTTTCAAGTGTGTATTTTTCCTACGTAACTCCGTGTTCTAAGGAGGAGAGGTGAGTATATGGGAAGATATACGCATCATGAGTGCAGACAGAGTGCAAACATAATTCTTAATTCTTCATGCTTTTTAGTGATTAAAAAAAGCACAGAATTTAAGATGTTTATTAAGATATGTAATGAATGTGTTTTATATAGTTCAAATTATATTATGAAAGTAAATCGAAAATGCATTGAAAAACTGACATTGCTAATTATTCTACAGATTGGGAGTAGAATTATTAAGTTTGATTGAAGCATATTTAAACTTTTGATCTGGAATACAGTAAGAACAGAGTGTATTCACAAATTTGGAATGTGGTTATAGATCAATCTTTATGAATACCAATTCTTCATTTTGAAAATATATAATGTTGGCTGTTGGGTAAAAATTCCAAATTTAAGTTAACGCATCTGTGTGCATTACATTCCTTCTCTCTAGATAACCAAGTAAAAGTGTTAACTGAGAAAAACAAAGAACTTGAAACTGCTCAAGATCATAATCTAGGCATTCAGGTAAGACGCTGTCCATTATGAAGCTGATTGCAATTAAATGATGTTTAAAGGTTTTCTGATCTGTTTTTATGTATTAGATAGAAGCTGCCAGCATATATGTATATAGAAATGTACATACAATTTCTCTAAATTGATATTTGGTGTATTATCTTTTGACTGGCAACCGTAGCCCAGCATTCAGCATGTTTTACTACAGGTAAGACCAGAGTTTGAATCCCTAGCACCCACATAAATGTTGGGTGGCTGTGGCTGCTGTTTTATAATTTCAGGGCAGGAAGGAGTAATTGATCCCCTGAACTAGACTGATCAAACAGTATAGATTCTCTTGGTTTCTATTGAGGCATTGCCTCAATGGATAAAGTAGAGATAAAGTGGAGATTTACAGCAGGCACCTGTATTTTGTGAGCCACCTACCACTCTGGCCCTTGTTTTTTT
>NW_004952858.1:0-1690 GCF_000317375.1 Microtus ochrogaster
CTGGCCACTGGGGGTAGAGGTTGGGAAGAAAAAAAAGAAATATTTGCCAGATATGTGTGTCATCTTGGGCTCGATCTCCAACACGCATGCACACGTATGCATACACACATGCACACACCACAAATCAGAGCAGAGGGGATTCCTGACATGTGTGTCAGTCATCTTGGGTTTGATCCCCAACACACACACGTACGCACACAAACGTGCATACGTACACACACCCCAGACCAGAAGTGACTCAGGAGCTCTTTCTCTCCAACCCAGGGAGGGACCTGGAACACAGGCCTGAGCTAGTCCTACTGAAGCACGCAGGCTGCCACAATACAGTTTAACATGCCTATTTCAAGAAAATGTTTTTATGAACAAAAGAATGCAGGGCAGGTATAGTTATAGAATACCTGATAACATTTGAGGTGAAAAAGCATGGGCTGGAGAGATGCCTCTGTAATTGGAAGCACCTACAGTTGAGCCTGAGGATTTGAGCTCAATCCCCAGGACCCACAAATTGCAGGAGAGCACCAACTCCCACACACTGTCCTCTGAACTCCATGCATGTGTATGGTACAGGTACACACATACTTGGTCTTTCTCTCACACACACAAGAAATAAATACATAAATAAAAAATTAAAAAGCAATCATTCTACCATGTACTGAAAAACACAAAATGCTGGGTGGTGGTGGCACTCAGGAGGCAGAGGCAGGTGGATCAATGTGAATTCAAGGCCAGCTTGGTCTACAAGAGCTAGTTCCAGACTCCAACCCCCCCCCAAAAAAAAGGGGGAAAAAAGAAAAGAAAAATGTAAAACATAAAATACCTCTAGTTCTGGTGATACAAAGCTTTCTCATCTGTGCCCATCCCACCCTCTACGTTAGCAAAGCACAGCTGCACATTGGCACCTTTGCTGCAGTCAGGGAACTTACCTTGTGTCACTAGAAGTACATAGTTTTCATTAGGGATCATGCACCGTTTCCTGCATCCTATGGGTTTGGACAAATGTATCTTCCATAACATGTATGAACCATTAGAGTACCATCAAGAGTCACTTCATTGCCCTAAAACCAGATGCTCAGCCAGGCCATCCCTTTCCACCTTCTTTTTTTTTTTTTTTGGTGTGTGACACCATGCTTGGGTTCAGTCCCACATGTGGTGCCAAGACTGAACCTATGAACTTACTTGTGCTAGACAAGCACTGTGCCAACTGATCTACCAAGCCTTTTACCTTATACTTTCTAAAAACACCAGACCCTTCGTTTCCACCTGCTTTTATTTATTTTTTAAGATTTATTTGTTTTTATTTTATGTGTATGAGTGTTTTACTGGTATGTATGTATGTGCACCATGTGTGTGCATTGCTCAAGGAGGCCAGAAGAGGGCATCAGATCTCCCTGGAACTGGAGTTACAGATAATTCTAAGTTGCCACATGGATGCTGGGAACTGAATCTGGTTCTTTTGCAAGAGCAACAAATGTTCTTAACCACTGAACTATCATTCCAGTTTTGTCAACCATTTTTAAACAACTGTCCCTGGGTTTGTTTAAAAGGGTCAGTAAAGGACTGGGAATAATATATCTCCATGCTGGAGTGGAGTGTTTTCCTAACATAAGAGCTGGGTTCCTTAGACACAGACACAGACACAGACACAGACACAGACACACACACACACACACACACACACACACACACACAC
>NW_004952859.1:0-1689 GCF_000317375.1 Microtus ochrogaster
CAAGGCTCCTCCCTCCACAGTACTCAAGGCTCCTCCCTCCACAGTAAGCAAGGCTCCTCCCTCCACAGTACTCAAGGTTCCAGCCCTCTCTGAAGGTACAGAAACAGTGAACAATTGCAGGCTGGAGGAGACTCCTTTGGTGGTACTGTTTAGGGTCACCAACACTTCTATGATGAACCCCTCACCCATGCTCCTATAAGTAACCTGAAATTAAACTCAACAACTCACCCAGCTAGACTTGGTATTGAGTCTTTGGTCTGCTGGTGGTGTCCTATCTTCAGTGAGCAGACACCTGCTTATATCTTCCCAGGAAAAGCCGTGCCATAATGGTCCAGATTTTGAGTTTGTGTCAAGTTCAGTTACATTGCCCGGCTTGGGCTTGCTGGGTTACAAGGTGTCTGCCTTTGACTTTGCCATTTATCTTTTTTGGAAGAGGGCTCTCTTCCCCTTTATCTCTGTTTTCAGAAGACCTTGAGGGCCTTCAGTTTGCACCACAGCCCTAGAGGCTGGTGCTCTTGTCTCTAGCTCCCATGCCTTTGGGTCGGTTCTCTGAAGTTCTTGTAAGTGAGCACAAGGCAGCCAAGTACACAGACTATTAACATATAACATGCTCAGCAATTTAGCCACCAGAATGTACTCTACATCATCATCCAGTTCACCTCACAGTACAACTATATCCTGCATTATTTGTTCTTCAGCTAAACTGAATCACAGTGACTAGGTAATGAGCTTCCACCACGGCTCCAAAGGAGGTTTTATGGATATATGAAGATGAGTAAGACAGAAGTTCAGTGACCTTGAGCATACACTTTGCAAAGGACAATAAGCCAGAACTTAGGAGCCTATAGAGATAAGCAGAATATAACAGGTGCCGTTGAGAGAAATCCTAAGCATGATTCCTGGAAGTTCAGTTCTCAAAGTGAGTTGGGGGAACTGCAGCTCTGAATTCAGCTAGAGGCTAAACAGCAGCAAATGATGGAACAGAAAGCGGCCTGGGGACCAACCCCAAAAAACACAGAGGACACTAGCCACTTCAAAAGCAGTTGGCCAAGTGCTTCAGTGCCTGGCGTTGCAGTTTCATGTCTTAGTCCAGGGAATAGGAGGGAGCTTGTGAAGGGACCTGAGCGGAGAAGGGGCATTGGAACAAGAGATGTATCACCCAGGTAAGAGCAAAGCCATCAATCAAGAAAGGGAAGCTTAATTTAAGGCCCCATATTTGGTGGAAAATAGTCTGTATTTGATGAATCTCAGCTTTTGTCTCTAAATCTCTGCCTCTCTCTGTCTTACTGTGAGTGTAAGAGGGGAAAAAAAGAAGTGGGAGACAGAGCTATGATCAGCCCTCTGATCCCCAGGGTTCCACACCAAAGACTCAACCAACTCCAAATTTAAGAAATGCGTCTTGGGGCTAGAGAGATGGGCCCATGGCTAAAGCCCGTGCTGGAAAAACACAAGTGTCTGGGTCCAGACCCCAGTACATGTGTGAGAGCCAGACAGGTGTGGCGATCACATCTGTAACTCCAGACCCCAGTACATTTGTGAGAGCCAGGCAGGTGTGGTGATCACACTTGTAACTCCAGACCCCAGGACATATGTGAGAACCAGGCAGGTGTGGTGATCACACCTGTAACTCCAGACCCCAGTACATGCGTGAGAGCCAAGCAGGTGTGGTGATCACACCTGTAACTCCAG
>NW_004952860.1:0-1689 GCF_000317375.1 Microtus ochrogaster
ATATATATATCAGACATTTACATCATATATCCATAATATGAATATATATTATATACATATACATCATACACACATACATGTACATATACACATATATACCATATATACATATATTGAAAGGTTGCTTCATTTTTTACCATTATTACAGTCTCTTGTCATAGGCTTTCCTTTCTCCTAAGGTTCTTCAAATTTCTAAATTATTTTCAGTTTCTTTTCATTGATTTTCACTATGCAACCCAAGCTAGTCTTGAAATGGTGACCCTTCTAACTCAGTCTTCTGAGTGCTGTGGTTACCTGATTTACTGCTTGAACTGTAAGGGTAGTGTTTCAACAAGTGACCATCAATGTCTACCCATAAGCATCATGCAGGAAAGGATTAACTGCTTCCAAACAGTGTCCTGTGGCTGCCTACTTGTCCCTCCTTCCCTCACTAGATGATGTGACTATGATTTTTTTTATTTCTGTCATCATCATTTTGCCTTTTCCAGTATGTCAGATCTTCAAAGTAATTTGAGCAGTACCATGTACTCATTTCCAGAATGGTTTCCTTCACTTATTAATATGCATCTTAGTTTCTTCCCTGTGCTTTCCTGTAGCATGACTTTCCATCAGCTCACCATGCTGGATAATGTCTCATTGTATGGATGCACCACAATCTGTCAAATCTTTACAATATTTCAGGACATTTTGTTTGCTTCTAGGTGTTGGTAGTTATGAATAAAGACACTAGAAACATGTCAGAGTTAAGCCTTAACAGGGTTTGCATGTTCCAGGGTAGGGGTGCATGGATTAGAAATATTAGTTAGAAGGAATTGAGATACAAAAGAAATACAGAGAGATAGGATAGAACCAGGAGGGCTATTCAGCAAATACTGAATTTGCTGGTGTTGATCTTCCATATGCTTACATACCCAAATCCAAAAAGGGGAGAAAGAAGGCAAAAGACTGCTTTCACAGCACATGAAGGACAAACAGAACGATCGCTTTCTTCAATATTTGAGACATCAAGCCACTATTTCCTGAGTTAAGCATTCTGATGATTTTGGCAGGACATGCAGCGACAGCACCTTAGACCAAGTGTCCTGTAGGCAGCCACTCCCTGGGTCAAACCCCCTGTCTTAAAAACGAAGAAGCAGGAACAGGCTTGAATTCTCTGATTGTTGGTCAGGGTGGAATGAATCCACATCTATGGGCCATCTTAATATGCAACACACCAAGCAACTACACCCTAGGTCAGGATCTCTTGTTTGCAGCCTCTCCTTAAGTCAGACTTCTTGTCAATGACTTTGAAAGAATAAGAGCAGACTTAAGCTCTCTGACCTTCATGACCTTCAGTCAAGGTGGAGTGGACCCAGTTCTGTGGGCTCCTACAGAAATAGTCATTTTCAGGTTTGTGTTTAACTTTTCAAAGAGACAGGGTAAATATGAATGGACCACATAGCAAGACTGTATTTAACTTCATAAGGAACAGCCACAGTGTCCTCCCCGGGGTCACACCACTCAGCATCCTCAGCAGTGAAGACACAGACATCCGGATGCCCTTTTCTGATCATCAGTGACTTACTAAAGTTTTAAACTTCAACCATTCTGCCACTGCCATAGAAGTGTATACTTAGCTCAGTGTTGTTTTTATCCAGTTTCCTTCCTTCCTTCCTTCCTTCCTTCCTTCCTTCCTTCCTTCCTTCCTTC
>NW_004952861.1:0-1687 GCF_000317375.1 Microtus ochrogaster
ACTGGGCTGAGGGGGAGTGAACAAATATTACTCTCATGTTATTAATATTAATATTAGACTGCTTTAATGCCTCCTGGTTAAGAGTGCCCTCTGCTCTTACAGAAAACCTGAGAGAGGGTTCAGAACCCATGTTGGGACGCTCACAGCCACTATCCCTGGAGATGCAGAAGACCCAAATATTCCTCAAACACCTGTGCTCACACGTACATATCGCCACACACAGACACACACGATTAAAAAGAATAACTATCAATCCTAAAACTGGTAATATGCTTACAATAACTTTGCCATCGTATATTTATAAAATACCAGATTTATAGTTTACTATAGAAAATACTAAATATAATACTAAAGTTTCACTCATTCTAGACATTTGTTTGCTGTCTTCAACAGAGCACGTATGATTCTATGAACCTAGACTCTAACAATGAGTGAAAGGCCTCTAGTTTCATGTAGCTTGCAACTATGTAGAAAATAACAGTTTGTTTATAAACCATAGAAACTGCAGAATTCACCCTTAACCCGCGTGAATGAACATGTGAAGAGAGCAGGGAAATAGCAAGGAAAGTGTAGAGGATGCAGAGGGAGCATTGGTGACAAGGCCGGAGGGATATAGGCACATGCTTTGTTTGGGTTGCCAGACCTAAACGGACTTTCTAATAATCTCACAGAGAAGATGAAATTTGAGCGACGCTGAAGAAGACTTAGCCAACCAGAAAGAGGAGTCACAGGAGAAGAAACTGAGGGGAGGCAAAGTTTCAGATGCAGGAGAGTGCCTGTGTCAGGGGAGAGGCAAAGTTTCAGGCACAGGAGAGTGCCTGTGTCAGGGGAGAGGCAAAGTTTCAGGCGCAGGAGAGTGGCTGTGGCAGGGGAGAGGACAGGGCAAGTGGGACAGTGAGGGACAGCAAATCAGAAGAGCAGGGCAGAGGCCAGCACCATCACCCCAGAGACAACTCTTGAGGACTCTCCTTCTCCCTAGGGCCCCTGGAATCATTGCTGGAGTGGGGTGACAGGATGTGGTGCCCTCTGGGGACGGCAATGACTGCTAGACTGACAAGCAAGGACATTTAGGGTCTATGGCAGGAATTCAGTGGGAACGAGACAACAGAAGATGACATGATCAATGAAGCCAAGACACTCACGTCTGTGGGCCCAGAAGGCAAAGCAAACTGGGCTTCCTGTAGGCTAGGAGTCTAAATAGGATTCGTTACTCAAGCCTGAGCTCTGCATGACAGGAGGGGCTGTGAGCAGAGGAGCGAGGAGCTACTCCCACCTCTTGGAGGAGATATCCTGGGCATTGATCATGCTAGTTTGCAGTATCTTTGGAACTCAAAGCTGGGCTTGAATCCCTGATCCTGTGCCTCCATGTCCTGAGGGCTGGGATTTGCCAGGTTTCTTTCTTTGTTTGTTTAAATGATAAAAGTACCAGTGTGGGAGCTGGGTATATGAGCTGGTGGAGAGCTGCCTAGTGGCTGTGAATCTCTCGTTCAATCACCCACATCAGACAAACCAGGAATTGTTCTGTATGAACTTAGGAAGTCGAGGATTAGAGGACTTCAAGGCCATCTTTAGGTGCCTGTCAAACTGGAGGCCAGCCGTAGATACGTGAAGGCGTGTCTTAAGACAAAAGTATGAGACATAATGATTTTATGCATATCATATTAGCAATCAGTAGGCTAAGAAAAGA